>NC_079905.1:17906882-17933496 GCF_024868665.1 Triplophysa rosa | reverse complement strand
AAGTTTATTGGTACAATGTGGGATTCTCTTCAGGGGCAGACAAGGCCAACATAATAAACAAAAGCAGTCTTATTTTAGAGTACTAAATAACCTAGGAGAATAAATAATAGAAAACAAAATACAGAGTATCTTATCGGTCTCCCTGAGGATAAACAAAGTAAAACTGGAATGTAAATCAAAATGGCGTCTAACCCCCTACCTCCCAAAACTTGGTGAAATATGTAAAAGGTATTTACAATGTATGAGAGTGTACTTAAAATAACATAAAGTCCAAATCTCCGTATTCACAATACCATGTTCAGACATACAACAGATACTGGAATTAAGTTACTAAACACACAGCACACATACTCAGATAATCAGATTTTAACTCTCTCGGCTATAAGTGTTTCCTTTTAAGTAGCAGTGAATAAACATAGGAAGAATAAGTCTATCCCAACAATAGTCACAAGAATCATGAAATCACAACAAATAGAATGAACCAAACAAAACCATCAGCAAAAGGCACAAGAGCTCAATGGCACACAAGGTACACAAGGAACCCAAGGCCTCGAATGAGTGTTTGGGGCGGTCCTTATATACAAAGGGCACAAAGCGTAGGACCAATGACCATCTACAAGTGGTTAGTAGAGACCACGCCCATCTGGACTAGTGACATGTGTGCACACGAACAAGAGAATGCAAAACACAAACAACACACTATAGCACAATGCACAAACTTTCTCCAGGTCATAACACCCCCACCCATAAACATAAAACATACAATGTTTTTACAAATGTACATGTGACAGTGAATCAGCAATAACATTATCTTGTGGCGAACCACAAGTAATATGAGAGGAGACATTCACCAAGGTACTGTACCTTTAAGGGAGGGAGGAGTTAGTTGTGTTGTTCCTGTTTTGTGATGTGTGTGCTGTGGTTTTACTTGACTCGCTGTTCGGTGTGAGAGTTATATTAAAGTGGAGAGTAAGCAGACCCGACACATCTTCGTTTTTGTCTCTTCGTTTATTGCACTCCACAATCTACACCTTTCTTGTAACATACCTTAAATTGTAACTTTGACAAATCAGGGACCATCGCATCAAATGATGATTTGCATTTGACATTTGCTGAATAAAAGTCAGAGGGTTATGGTAAGTAAATACAGTAATAGGATGTTCACAAGAATCAAGGTACACTTCAAAATGTTGTAAACCGAAAATCAAAGCCAAAGCTTCTCTTTCTATCGTGCTATAATTCAACTGATGCTTCAGGAATTTCTTTGAGAAGAAACCGATCGGATGATTCAAATAGTCTTCTCCAGTCTGCAACAAAACAGCGGCAACGCCTGTACCACTAGCATCATCTTCCAGCATGGTTTCCAATGGTTTCCCAAACTGAGGGGCAACCAGTACAGGGGCACTACAAAGTAAAGTTTTCAAAGCTTCGAATGCAGACTGACATTCTGGAGACCACTTAAATGATGCAGCCTTTCGAAGTAATCCTGTGAGAGGACTAGCAACAATAGAGAAATTTCTACAGAAACATCTGTAATAACCAGTCATACCGAGGAATCGCCTCAGTTCCCTTCTGGTCTTAGGAACTGGAAAATCAAGGATGGCTTGAATTTTTTAATTCAGGGGACGAACTTGACCATTTCCAACTTCTTTACCAAGGTATGTAACGGTAGCACAACCGAATTCACACCTGGCCAAATTCAAGGTGAGATTAGCATCAGATAAACATTTGAACACTTTACCTATGCTTCTAAGATGATCTTCAAATGAATCATCATAACAAACAACATCGTCCAAATACACTTCGCAATTTGAAATGTCGGATAACACACGAGACATCAGTCTTTGGAACGTAGCTCCCGCGTTTCTAAGTCCGAAAGGCATTACCTGATATTGTAAAAATACATCAGGGGTAGCAAAAGCCGAAATCTCAGATGCATGCTCTGTGAGCGGCACCTGCCAATAACCCTTCAATAAATGGAGTTTTGTCACAAACTTAGCATTTCCTACTCTATCTACACAATCCTCCATGCGCGGCATGGGATAAGAATCAGCCTTAGTTAGTACATTAACTTTCCTATAATCCATACAGAATCTAGAAGTTCCATCTTGTTTGGGAACGAGGAGACATGGGGAACACCATGGGCTAGAACTTGGAACCGCGAAACCATGTTCTAATAAGTATTGGGTCTCTTGTCTCATCAAGTCTCTCTTAACTGGATTAATGTGATAAAACCGTTGCGTAACAGGCGAATGTGAACCAACATCAATGTCATGAGTTAAGACATGAGTCGTAGTAGGTAAATCACTAAACAAGCTAGGATATTTCTCAATCACACTTCGGATATCAGACTGAGCAGATAGGGGTAAGTGAGACAACTTGGATGACAGATTAGACAAAGTCTCTGAATTTAACAAGCGAGCAGAGGTAAATGCGGCACTATTCATTTTTACTTCATCCAACTCCGGAGAATAATCAGAAGGGGATCCTACAATAGGAGTGATGGTCAAAACAAAGGACTTAATCTCAGAACTAGAGCGAGTCACGTATGCTTTAAGCAAATTAACATGACAAAGGCGTGTTTTACGCCTACGATCAGGTGTGTTTACAACATAGTCAGTTTCACTAACTTTCTCTTTCACTTCATACGGACCTGCAAATTTTGCATGTAACACTGAACCAACAACCGGAAATAATATGAGAACTTGGTCACCAGAATCGAAAGGAACGCTGAATAGCCTTTCTATCATATCGATCCTTCATTTGGCTTTGCGCAGAACTAGGTGAACATCTGGCCAATTTCCACAACTGAAACAACCGTTCACGAAATTCACTAACATGATCTAAGACATTCTTAGTTGAAGAGGGATGGTCAGATGAAAGAATCTTTTCTTGTAAAATCTTTAGCGGACCATGTACATTGTGTCCAAAGATTAACTCTGAAGGACTAAAGCCGAGTGAAGCTTGAGTCATGGTTCGAATTGCAAACAACAATAAAGGAATTTCCTCATCCCATTCCTTTTCTTGCTCTACGCAGAAGGTTCGGAGCATCGATTTCAGAGTTTGATGGAAACGTTCGATGGCACCTTGAGACTGAGGGTGATATGCACTAGACACTTGATGTTTGACATTCAATTTTCTGATTACTTTGGCAAACACCTTCGACATGAAATTTGTCCCACGATCCGATTGAATGAATCTTGGCACACCGAAAATAGTACAGAACTTAACAATTGCTTTGACGATAGCATGAGCCTTAATTGAACGAAGAGGTATAGCTTCAGGATATATAGTTGAAGCACACATCAGTGTAAGTAGATAAGAATTTCCGGATTTGGTTTTAGGTAACGGACCCACACAATCAATCAACACCCGTTCGAATGGTTCTCCTAAAACTGGGATAGGTTTTAAAGGAGCTACAGGAACAACTTGATTCGGTTTACCCGCTAGTTGACAAGCATGACATGACTTACAGAACTTTGAAACGTCAGATTTCATCGCGGGCCAGAAGAAATGTTTCAATAAGTTATCGTAAGTTTTCCGGACACCAATATGACCAGAAAGTTTGTGGTCATGAGCTACACTCAACACTGGTTCTCGAAAATTTTAGGAATTACTACTTGAAAAACAGTTCTCAAATCATCAATGGTATAACGAGGTGACCAGTTACGCATAAGCACTCTGTCGTCAACAAAATATGCAACTGAATGCTCTGACAAAACGTTAGGTTCGACCGCAGCTGCAACACAGGGACTCAAAGTTTGATCAGCAGCTTGTGCATCAATCAACACAGATCTTTCAAAAGGTAAGTCATCTCTAGGAATTTCACCAATCTTAATTTCAACTAAATCAACTTTATCATCTGCCGCAGCAGAATAATCATCACTAAGAAAAGTTTTTGACAAATCAACTGTTACTCCCGTTTTTTGAGCCTAAGCTCGAGTTACGACACAAGCTTTAAACACCTCAGGAAACTCCTCCTGTAACTCATCTTGATACTGTACATCAGGAACATCAATAACTTCCGGTAAACAAAAAACTTTGTTCCCCGCCAAGTCATTTCCAAGAATGAGCGTAATACCTTTAACAGGCAGCTCACCCCGAATGGCTAGTTTAACATTACCAGAAACAATCCCAGATCTCAAATAGACATTGTGCAAAGGAACTTTCACTACAGAGAGATCAATGCCTTGCACCAACACACTAGAATTACAACTTGACTGTTCTGAAAATGGTAGCACACTACTCAAAATAATCGATTGAGAAGCGCCGGTATCTCGAAGAATACGTACGTTTTTTGTTTCAGCCTCTGCCTCACTGAAAGACACAACACCATCACACACGAATGGTTTGAACGTAGAGTCAATAGACATATCTTGGATTTCTGAATCAAGCGGATACATCGGACGATCAACTAAAACGACACTCTTATAAGTCTTCTTGCCATTTCTCTTCTTCAGAATGGGACAGTTAACAATGAGGTGTCCCACCTCGTGACAATAGAAACACTCACGTTTCTCAACCTTCAAAGTTTTCTCAGCATTCTTGGACACTATCGAGGAATCTGTAGCACTACCGGCACGATCAGCAGTACTACGGTTCTTGGATGACAGAAACATTACTTTATGAGTAAGCGCAAATTCATCCGCAAAAATAGTTGCTTCAGACAGTGAAGACACCTTCTGTTCATTCAAATAAATAATGATTTTCTCAGGTAGACAACTCTTAAATTCCTCCAACAAAATCAGCTCTTTCAACTGCTCTAACGTGTTAACTTTATTAGCCGTACACCATTTCTCAAATAAATTGCTTTTATCTCTCGCAAATTCCACAAATGTTTGACTGGTGATTTTCACATGATTTCGGAACTTCTGACGGTATGCCTCAGGAACCAATTCGTAAGCGCGCAACACTGCAGTTTTTACATCCTCATAATTCATGCTCTGTTCAAGCATTAACGCAGAACATACAGTACCTCTTGCGCTTTTCCAACAAGTTTACATTGTAAGAAAAGAGGCCAAATGTTTTTTGGCCATTTTAAAGTGGCGGCAATACGTTCGAATACTGCAAAATAGGTGTCAACTTCGCTTTCACGAAACGATGGAACTAAACCAATATATTTGCATAAATCAATTTCAGGTTCACTTACTTGAATAGTGCGTCGTGGTGCAGGTTTCGGGCTAGGAGTAGAAGCCATTTTGGGTGGCGAAGCAGGAAGAACACTAGGAACATCAGCAACTGGGGAATGAACAAATTGTTTAGCAGCTAGTTCCAGATCTAATTCCTTGATCCTGACTGCTCTTTGAGTCTCTAGCTCGACTGTGCGTACTTGAAACAGCTGACTCTGGTATTGCTGCTTGCTCAATTCCAACTCTAACTCTTTCAATCTGATTGCCAACAAAGGATTAACAGAAGGAAAGTTAGCGGGATCCATGCTAGGCAGCTCCGCAGATTTGGGAACCGCCCCCTCTTCTACGGAAACCGACATTTGAATTGCAACACCCGCTTCACCTTCACTTTCCATAAACAAAACGCCACGTTCAACCAGATGTTTTATAATCACCTCCTTAATCTCCGGTTTCCTTGCACCTCGATTTACCTGAATTTGATACAAGTCTGCAATCATAAACAAATCATCTTTACAACAGGTGTTTAACCAACGTAACGATGGTTCAATTGCGAACTTATCTAACTCAAATTTCGCCGACATACCTACTACCCTCCACCATAAAATGAAAATCACCAGGCAAAACAAGAACCACAAAATCAATCTCATAAGCTTACTAACCACAACGAATTTCACAAATTTGGTTAATAAACAAAATACCAATAACTTCTACCCAAATCTGGGAAAGAAACAGACAAGTCCCCCAATTTCATACGAATCTGGGGAAAGGACGGACGAGCCCTCAATTCTGTTAAGACCTCTAGGGGTAAGCCGAAACAGAAAAAAAAGATACCACACTCGCAACCCAGAGTTTCAGTAAACCAAGTTTATTGGTACAAAGTGGGATTCTCTTCAGGGGCAGACAAGGCCAACATAATAAACAAAAGCAGTCTTATTTTAGAGTACTAAATAACCTAGGAGAATAAATAATAGAAAACAAAATACAGAGAATCTTATCTGTCTCCCTGAGGATAAACAAAGCAAAACTGGAATGTGAATCAAAATGGCGTCTAACCCCCTACCTCCCGAAACTTGGTGAAATATGTAAAAGGTATTTACAATGTATGAGAGTGTACTTAAAAATAACACGAAGTACAAATCTCCATATTCACAATACCATGTTCAGACATACAACAGATACTGGAGTTACTAAACACACAGCACACATACTCACATAATCAGATTTCAACTCTCTCGGGTTTTCTCTTGCAAAAGACATCTTTTCATGGTCCTCTGATGCCTTTTGCAACAAAAAGCAGTTTTCAGTGCAAAAAGCATATTTCTGAAAGCTGCGAGTGCTAAATAAGAGCTTTTGACTGATGAACTGTATTCTCTTGCAAAAGACAGCTTTTCATGGTCCTCTGATGACTTGTGTAACAAAAAGCAGTTTTCAGTGCAAAAACATATTTCTGAAAGCTGCGACTGCTAAAAAATAGATTTTGACTGATGAACTGTTTTCTCTTGCAAAAGATACCTTTTCATGGTCCTCTGATGCCTTCAGTAACAAAAAGCAGTTTTCAGTGCAAAAAACATATTTCTGAAAGCTGCGAGTGATAAACAAGAGATTTTGACTGATGAACTGTTTTCTCTTGCAAAAGACAATTTTCATGGTCCTCTGATGCCTTCTGTAACAAAAAGCAGTTTTCAGTACAAAAAGCATGTTTCTGAAAGCTGCGAGTGCTAAAAACGAGCTTTTGACTGATGAACTGTTTTCTCTTGCAAAAGACACCTTTTCATGGTCCTCTGATGCCTTCTGTAACAAAAAGCAGTTTTCAGTGCAAAAAGCATATTTCTGAAAGCTGCGAGTGCTGAAAAAGAGCTATTGACTGATGAACTGTTTTCTCTTGCAAAAGACACCTTTTCATGGTCCTCTGATGCCTTCTGTAACAAAAAGCAGTTTTCAGTGCAAAAAGAATATTTCTGAAAGCTGCAAGTGATAAAAAAGAGCTTTTGACTGATGAACTGTTTTCTCTTGCAAAACCAACACGGTCTCACCCCTCATCGTCACGTATCGACGTTTGGTCATTGCCCCCTGGCGTCGACATCCGAGGCAGAAGGTACCCCCTTTACGTCGCTTTTCAACGTAGATGGCCGTCCGATACACTTGAAGGTAAATCCCTCATCTTCGGATTCTGACGCGGGGGGTCAACTAACGAATCTCTCGCGTGTGCTGGAAAGTTTCGGTTTTCATGGTCATAATCACAAATAACTTTGCTAGATGTAGGCATTATCTTGCGATAAAAATACAACAGGTTTTAGGCTACAGTGGATAGACTTTTTTTAAATGGGTCAGACCCTCAACGTCGGATTTTGACGCAAGCAGGGGGTCAAAATCGATTTGCGCTCTTTATAAAAAAGCGTTTTGCCTGGTATATTTGTTATATTGCTTTTATATTGGTTCCATTACCAACTAACGAAGTTTTAAGACATCGAATTGTGTTTTCTACCGTTTAGTTTTCATTTCTGTTCGTTCATTGTCCGCCCCCAAAATAGATTAGAAATTGATATATTGTTCGACCGGACCTATCTGTTGTATATAATAATATAATAATAATAATTGTACTTGCATCTGTACCCTACTTCACGTTGGCCAATCAACTACTTCAGCAGTGATACGTCAGTGCATGCGACGATCCCAAGCACCATTGCGTTTTTCGATTTCCACACGTAAGTATTGCACTCAATCTAGAATTAGACATATTAGATCCTTGCTTATCAAAAACAATCAGCTCATGCCATAAAGTTGTTGTGTTTGATAATATTTTAGCGCACTGTAGCGATGTCATGGTATTGAGATGGGCATAATAACCTTGTTGCACCAAATGAAATGTGCGCATGGTGCTACAAATTGTTAGATAAAAGTTAGCCAAGGGTTAGGCACTGTTGGTGACAAAATTAAAATAGGTGTGATAGGCATATCCGATTTCAAATATGATATTCTTTGTTGCAACTAAGCAGCCTAGTTGCTTACGAGTTGTGCCACATTCTACTGCCATATTCATAATCATAATTTGGATAAAATTGTCTGCAAAGAACCTAAAGATATATATCCCGGTGGGGACCTAAAGCTGAACGCGCACCAACTCATGGGGACTCCTGTTACCGTGGGGACGAATATTGAGGTCCCCATGGGCAAAAAAGCTTGTACATAAATCGTAAAGAACAACATTTAAAAAAAATCTTAAAATCCAATAAGTTTTCTATGATCTTTAGGTTTAGGGTTGGGTTAGGGGATAAAATATAAAGTTTGTACAGTATAAAAACACCTATGGACTGTCCCTACGGAGATAATAAACCATTTTGTGTTAGTGTATTGTAATGTGTAGTTTAGTTATCAATTCTATACTGATTTATTTTTCTCTTTATCAACAGGTTCTCAAATACAATTTATCTACTAATAAATAGCAGCTGACAACAAAAGGCACTTTTAAGAGCCACGTTTGTATTGTCATTCTCCCTCTTCTCGTTTTTGTATTGTTCTCTCTCTCTACCTATCTATTCCCTCCCGTCCCGTCCTCTCCCCTCTTAGTGGTGTGTTTGTTCTTGTACACTTTTGCGTGTTCTTGTGCACCATGTCAGATCCTAAGATGAACCAGCTCTTGGAGGAGGTCAACAGTCTTGTCAACCAGGCAGAAGACATGGATGAACTCCAAAGGCTGCATGAGGTCATCCACATGCAACAAGAGGCAGCATCATACATCCAGCCATCCACCAGCCAGCCATCTGTGAGGTGGATTAAGAGGGACAGTGGAGGGAACATTATTTATGGGAGGCCAAGATTCTCCAGAAAGCGAGCAGGTCAGTCTTTCTTTTCATTCATGTTAATTAAGATATAGATTATATATCTAGATCTAATTCTACCTTTTGGAATGATATATAAACATGTCACCAAGTCATGGGTCTGAATTAGAAAATATATGATTATTATTATTTTACATAAGGAAAAGCAATGCTAAAACTGTGTCATTATGTTTAAAAGGCAGTCATGGTAATGTATGTTGGGTCAGTTGTGGCCTAGTGGTTAGAGAGTTGGACCCTACTTGTAAGTTGCTTTGGATAAAAGCGTCTGACAAATGAATAAATGTAAATGTATGTGTTTCTAATTGTAAAAGATGTTTTTTTTTCTGCTACAGCAGGTCTTAGCCTCAGACAAACTGGAAAGACAGGTGGTTCCCCTTTCAGGGCTCCGGAAACCAGTGTGGAAATGACCAATGACTTTTCTCACATAAACGCTGGTATGTCCTATTTTGTCCCTGCACTGTAAACAGTATGTTCATTTATAATAGGAATGTAATACACATTCCATATTTTTTTGTTAGTACAATAGATAACACGGTTATTACACACTTCAGAATGACTGTTGTTCAGTGATATACTCTTTTGTTGAATAACCTGTTGTTTTTGAATACTGTCCATTGTTTTAACAGAGTCTTTCCTTCAAGAACTAAAGCGCTCACTGGGTGAAGATTTAGATGACAAAGAAACACCACCACAAGCTTCCAGTGATTGGTCAGTGAGAAAAAGTCTTGTCTCAGGGTGGTGGGCGAAAGTGAGGCCCTGGTTGGTGGACAAAATGGTGGCTAAGCAGCATGTGGCAAGTCCAGTCTGCCAGAAATGTTACTCCAGTCCAGCTATGATCCATTGTTGTGACTGTCGACCACACCCCTTCCTCTGTGCCCGTTGTGACAGCAGCATCCACAAGGCTCAAGTCTTCCACAACAGGGACTCAATTAGAGAAGGCTTCTTTCAGCCATTGCCTCCGACATCCTGTTTTGTGGAGAAGGTTCTTACCCAGTGCGGTAAGTTGTAGTTTTTGAGAGATTTTATCACTTGTTAATTCCAGTTATCACCTGGAAAACTAAATACTAAAACCTAAATCATTTCTGATCAGTCGATGAGTACATGAAGAATATCTGGTCTTAAAAAGCTGACAGTAAATACGCATGTTAGTCGTTATCTTCTATCCTCTAACTATTCTCATAAATGCTTCTTTTTTTTCTAGTAGAGTAGAACATGTTTTCATTTTTATCCTTAAACTGCATTTTTCTCACACCAAGCTGTTTAAAAGAAATATAGGCATACATTCTTTTGCCTAGAACCGGATATTGAAAATGATATAGCACTGGATATCTCTTCAGCTTTCATATAGTATTGGATTTTATTCAGCAGAGTAGAAAGTGAGAAACCTTTTAGCTGTACCAATTAATGGAATACTTGATTCTGATTGGTCAGTCCTGGCATTATGTAAGCAAATGCCACATAACTGTTTAAATGACCGTTGTCCCTAGCAACACATTTTCTTCACTGGTTTAATAGGTCTTATATTACTCTGTGGTTCTCACATAATCAAATACATTTGACGCAAATCAATATTTCATGTCCATTTATATATTTATTTAGTAAGTAACCGTGTAATAATGAGGATGATGTGCAGTCATTATTTCAAAATAAATCCTTTCAGGATGCCACATGATCCCTCAGCATCAAGTTTGAGAACAAATCTGGCTAAAAATTCTGAATAGATTAACCAGTTATTGTGAAATGACCCTGTACTTTTCTATAAAATGAGGCACGCTTCTTTGCAACCCCAAATAGCCTATAGTTACAGAATAATAAACGAAAGAGTTGTTTACTCTACCCGTGGTAAAAACACCGTAATGCAGGCCTCCTGTGATTTACTGCTTTAATAATGACTGCCAATAAAAATGAACACTGAAGCCACAAAAGAGAAGCAAGCTACCTGTGGTCCACCCTGCCGCCCCTACTGATGTAAGAGCACGGCTCGGGTATGTCTCAACACAAAGATACTGACTGTGTCATTCACATGTGCTCCGATTACTAAGATCATAGAAGAGATTTCTGATAGAAATGGACACCCATGAAAGAAGGAGGGTCAGCAGATAGAAAAGAGGAAGAGCAAAGAAATGACTTCACAAGATTAGGGTCAGATGGCGGTTCTCGGCTATTAAAAGCTCCATGCTGGGAGTTTTATAATCAAATAGACTCCAATGCAAGACAGGGATTTCAATAAAACAGACCGGACCCTTCTATGCTGCTGATACTGTTTGCACAGCAGGAAAATAAAACTTATGGATCAGAAGAAAGTGAATGGATTCTGAAGGTCACTTTTAGGACAGGCATCACGACTAAGATGGTTTGTGTGTGATCCAGTATACTGTATGTGTATGCTTGTATATGCATTGATGTATTCAGTGTACCATACATTTTTGCATGGCTGCTTCAATTCGTTTCTCTCTCTCTATCTGGAACGTAAGTGTCTCCCTAACGATTATTCAGTTTCTCACTCAGCGCCATTCACATGTCATGTGTTAGTAGTGCAATGTGACAGATGCCAGCCAGAGCCTGCAGGGAGCACAGCATTCCTGTCTCAGCACTTACTGGTCACGGCATTATGGGAATGAAAGCATCTCTCGGGCAGGTCTGTCAACGTAGCGCTAGAACGCCTGGGACGACTGTCAACACCGCTGGTCTGTCATCCGCTTTCCACTCGCCTCATCTCCCGACATCAACGGACCTTACGTTGACATTGACCTTTCCACTGCAATTAGCCACTTAATCAGGAATTAATTATTAATATTAACAAAACCAACAGGGCTTGAGGTTGTTTGTCTCTTTTACCTCATTACCATCCACTAATGACCAAGCCGGCATCTCATTTCCACTCCAAAGGGAGTGGAGAAATATTTGTGCTGAGATTTCAGGTGTTGGTAAAGGGCACTCGGAGATGCCCCATCCTGCTGGAGAGACTTCCCGTCCGGACACCATGCAAGGCAGGAAATGTGCATATAATTACAGTTTGAGTATGAATTAGAAGTTAATGAGAACATTGTTCCTAGGCAAAATGTCAGCCACAAGCATCCGGGCTGTTTATAAAACTAACAGGTTGCAAACTCAAGCACTTCTGTCTTAAGCATTGTACAGTTCTGCCAAAAGTCTAATGCCAGTGGAAGTCAGCATTACAGTGAAAAAAAACAAAAGCCCAGTTTCATTCCTCAAGAGGACGCAGAGAGAGGAGATTAAATGGGAATGAAACATTCATCCTTGTCCAGACCGAATGTGTCCTGTGCCGGGGTGAACCGGCCACCGGATGCACAGAGATGAGGTCGTAGGTAGAGAATGACACTCATTAAAATACCACTTCCTGTGCCGCTAATTACTTATAATTACAGAAAGCTGGAATGATAAGAATTGATGTTCCACCCAGACGAGACGATGGCGTTCGCTGGTCCCCGAGTTCATCGCTTTTTATTCACAGCGTGTCCTTCAGGAAATGAGCTGCTTGGCATGCAGAGAGGTCTGAGATATCTTCCATAGCAGTGTGGTAATTGATGTCCAGCAATGTGATCATAAGTAATGCTCTGTCTATTACTACATGAACTTGCTAAATTACACTGAGCTTGAATATTAAAAAATTCAGATTAGTTTGATGACTTTAGAAGGTCCTTAGAGTTGTTTCAAAGCAACAACATAAACAGACGTTACTGCGCATGCGCGGTTTTGTGGCCCAAACGTATTTTCCGCCACACATCCTCAAAGAATAGAGAGTCCCTGTAGATTATTCCTGATAACAAGCAAAATAAATAACAAGTGAATTACATTTGCCAGAAAGTAAAAAATGTCTAGCCCGTATGTTTTGGGGTTACCATTAGAAGAACCGTTACTTGGCTAAAATTAAATGCAACAAAGTTGCATGACCCATTCAACAAATTGTTTAATAAAATTAACATACAATAAAATGTAACAAATTGTTTATTTAATACAATTATTATAAAATACTAATATTAATTAATATTAATATAGATAAAATATAAATAGCTATATTATTAGCCATTAGCCAGGCCGATCAACAAACACAGACCAGAAGTTAATTTCGGGCATGTGTCAATTTTGCACGTGTGTCCAATGAAACCATCACTATAGTCAACTTTGATGAAACCTTAAGGGAATAGTTCACCCAAAAATTTAAATTCTGTCATCATTTACTCACCCTCAAGTTGTTCCAAACCTGTATTCTTTGTTCTGCTCAAACACAAAGTAAGATATTTGGAAGAACGTTAGCAATTTTCTTTGTTTAACCCTTCACCTGCCTGCGCTTGGGTTCTGCCTCACACCCCGTTTCCTGACAACAATGGTAGTCAGAAGTGCCCCAGAACTGTTTGCTGTCCTACATTCTTCAAAATGTCGTCTTTTGTGTTCAACAGAACAAAAAAAAAGATAAAGTAATTTTTCCTACTATGGGAGTCAATGGGGGGCGAACCTGTCTGGTTATATGCGTTCTTCCAAATATCTTTCTCTGTGTTCATCAGAACAAAGAAATGTATACAGATGTGGAACAACTCGAAGGTGAGTAAATGATGACACAGAATTTTCATTTTTGGGTGAAGTATCACTACCATAGTAGGAAAAATTAAAACAAAAGTGCCCCATCTTAAAAACATCTCATTTTGTGTTAAACAGAACAAAAGGTATATACAATATTTTTTTCTATATGGTACTGAATAATGTCCCAGAACTGAAAATTGCTAACATTCTTCCAAATATCTTTGTGTTCATCAGAAAAAAGATATTTATACAGGTTTGGAACAACTTGGGGGTGACAGAATTTTCATTTTTGGGCGAACTATCCCTTTAATGCTTCTGACTTGCTTGCTAACAGTGATTGAAAGACTTTCTTTAAGATTTAAAGGGACAGTTCACCCAAAAATAAAGATTTGATCATTTATTCAGGTGAAACCTGTATATACAGTAACTCCTCATTTTGTGAATTAAAAAGATAGTTTGGGAAATGTCTCAGTGGTTTTGTGTCCATGCAATGAAAGGCAATAGGGGCTTCTTTCAATTCTTTAAAATATCTTTTGTGTTCTGCAGAATAAAGTCATACATGGCGTGAATAAAAAAGATAAGGATTGTCATTTTGACATGAACTGTCTCTTTAAGTTCAGTCTATCATGACTCTGTACTTCATTGTGTTTGATTTCATTTATGAAAAGGGATGAGAATGATTCTTTACTTGAAGTGTTTCATTATTTTGATGTTATAGAACAACACTTTCACCTATCCTGTGTTAATGTGCAGAGACAACTAAGTCATTCGTAGATTGATTTATGTAAACACTTGTGTAAACATTGGCACTTTTAATCATTGCTCTGTTCGCTTGTGCAGCCCAATATCAACTTGTGGCTCAGCCTATGCGATTTTGAGGCGGGCCCCAAAGAAGACAGGGGTGCAGTAGAATTGTTTGGGAAAACAGAAAATCATTATTTTTCCTAATCTGTGTGGTGCTGCTAGTGACACACGTCACATATATAAGTAGTACCCTAAAATGATATGAGGCCAGAGAACAGTACTCAGCAGGTTTAGGGTAGATATGATGAACAATAGCAGATGTGATAGAGTCTGGTGTCAGGACACAGGTGTTGCCCTCTTTGCTTACCAACTGCCTCTCCCATCTCCCATCCATCTGCCATTAACCGGCTGTCTAGCATCACATCGAAACGCCTAGTTTCTCCATGCACAGCTGCAAAATCACGGCTAATAAGAGTTATTTCATTCTTGAAGTTTTGCATGTTCTTGTCTTGCTTCAGGGCTTGGTTACATTCGGTCTGATTTTTTGCTTGTTTTGAAATGTGTGAGATATGAAGCAATCATAATTTCAAATGAACCAAATTTACTTCAGCACAGAATGCATTTGTCACCTGATGTAGATCAAGCTGGATCTTGGGCCTGACAGTGAGCTTTATTGTATTTTCAAGGCTGAATTTCAAAATGAGGCTGTCCTCTATACTGACAACTCAGCACAACGAATCTGAAATCTGAATATCCCATGTACCATCAGATATACCTATTTCAGTTTAAATAACTGAGCAGATATGAAGTGCAAACTGAAGCTTGAGAATGGAAGTGGTCGTATTACACAAACGTTTGTCTTTACGTAAAAGGGAAAATTAAGGAGAACAGAAAATGAACCCTTACATTCTCACACTTCATTGTGAATCTGACTGACATGCACCTGCTGACATGCAGAAGTCAGGCGCTACGAACAGAAACAGCACAGCTCTGCTAAGATTGGCACGCAGGGCACTGCCACATAACTCAAACCCTGTCCACGTTTCTGGAAAATGTCACACCACAGCATCTCTTTAGAAGAAAATATAGATGGACTAAAAAAAACTTGAGTTAATCGTTATCGTAAAACCAAAAAGATAATTAACAAGTAAAACAAAAAAAAAAAAAAAAAAAGAACAAAAAAAACTTAAAAACAAAAAATAACAAAAAAAAAACAATAATAAAAAATAAAAAAAAAATGAAAAAATAATAAGATAAAAAAATTTATCGAAACAGCATACAATAAGCAGCAAAAATAAATAAATCAAGATCGACAAAAAATAATCTTTGAAAGTAGTAAAGCGATGTACTTTGAGTCCACAGAAGGAAGAAAATCAGATAAAGGAGTCAAGGAGGAGAAGATTAGTAATTGAAACATACACGCTACAACCAAACAGGACCAAGTTATGTTTCAAAATAAAATAATGCAAGCTGATGGTTAAATGTAACAAAGACAATTAACATTGTCATTTTTATTGCATGGAAAATGCCAAGCCCTGTTTACTCAGTTATTTTACTGCAAGCACAGGTGTTTTGTGTGCATTTTGTATCATTTATTGTTGTTGTTTTTTTCAAATAAAAACGACTTCATTACGTTTAATTCATGTCATGCACTTCTCTAAAAACTGTAAAACAAAAAAGTATTGGTTAGCTCTCATTCGCGTCACGTCAGCAAATAGCATTCCAGTTCCGGCTGTGAAGGGACATGTAATTGGTTAGATCTTCCACTGAATGAATACGCCCACACTGACCAAGTCGCCGTTGAGTCTGAACGAGAGTGAGAGATCTCGCTCGTGAACGAATTGAACGAACTGGTACCTGTCGTTCATGAACGAAATGAACGAGAGTGTACACTGTAGGTCGGTCATTTAGCATGTGAGTCTCGTTCAGCAATCAGCAGAAAGCGGATGCAGAGCGTTACAGTAGGCTACTTTGCACGCTTGTTTATTTAAAATACATAAACTTCACGTTTNAACATAATCCCAGATTTATGAATGTGTAAATGACCAAACAATTAACTTTTTAATTATGCAGAAAAACCTTGTGCGTTGGTCATCTGAACCACTTATTTAGACTTATTTTATTTATTTAATGAGTAGATCAGAGACACACATTTTAATAAAGCCTGTAATCAGTTTATACGTCCATTAATACGTTCGTTGACATAAAACAACTCTTTTTCGCCACCTGCTGGCGTATTATAGAAATGGTCTCTGAACGAATCATTTTGGTGAACGAACTGAAAAAGAACGAATCACTCAAATGAATCATAATTCCCATCACTAGTGTGTTCGACTTGACGCGGCGCTGTGCAGATCGATCGAAATCTGACTAGAAGCAGTGCATGCCGGTTAGAAATTAGGTTTGTTCGACTTGATGCGGCGCCGCAAGATCCGACAGGCAGATGACATCAAAGTACCGCGAGAGCCATTCGAAAAACCATAAAATGTTTGGTTTCGAATCGCTCTCGCGGTACTTTGATGTCATCCGCCTGTCGGATCTTGCGGCGCCGCATCAAGTCGAACAAGCCTATTTTGTCCGACTAAAACCGGCGCCGACGCCACGTGACTTTCACGTGGAGCATTAAAGCAGCGCGAGAGCGTTTCGAGAACAACGAGCTTGCTCAGCCGGCGCAGCATCTCAGGAGCAGCTGCACCAGGCTGTGATGATGACATAGCTTTTCATGATTGGCTAGACAACGATCACGTGCTTTTCGGGTTTATTATAACACCCTCAGTTCAACAATACTTATTAATGCATGTTTTTAAAACAGCTAAAACTCTGTTCGTACAAATATAAAAAACATGTTATTTTGTGTTGTTTAATAAAATAAAAATGAAATGAATACAGACTCCGTTGGTAATTTAATAATATATTCTTATGTTTACCACACATTTTTAGGCACACGGTGTTAAGCAGCACATAACATTTGCAATATGAAGAGTTTATGGTTGCTACTTTTTAATTTAAACGTTTGTTTATTGGACAATTCCAGTATTCTAATCCACTTCAATCGCACTTTGAAAAGGAAACACGGTGCGAACGTCACTACGGCAAGCAGCTGGCGTCCAATTTGACTGCTTCTTTTTCAACTCCTCCCTCTACTGCAAGCGGCTAATCTCGCCGATCAGTTTGTGTGCAGCGCCGCATGAGCTCGAACACACCTACTGTCTGCAGAAACAGCGCACACGTGTTTCATCAGCCAAACCTTGCTAAACAGCAACTGGCATTACTCACGAATAAAGACCATCTTATAAAGGTATGCTGTAGTAACTGTTACTAATTGCCATCTTTTACAACTATTGTTTACTGTGATTTACATCATGTTTAGACGACACACACATATATATATAATATTGTGTAGATTACCGTGATGATTTTCCATATGATAAACCTTGTATTTAGTGCCATCACTGAATTACTTGAAAATGTCATTGTACCTTATGCTGAAGTTACATCAGCCAAAGCTGTAAGGTTACTTTCTGTTTTGTGAACTATGCCGTTCCTTCAGTGGAGTTTCATAAGGGTGTACAAATCTTACCAGTAAGCTATATGGCTGGAATTTACAGGCTAGATGCAGATAGTCTCGCGTAAACTTTGGCCGCTTTTATTGGTCAAGGCCCGCCCAAAAGACAATGACTGACAGGTGAAGCTACCAATCCAGTATAGTTTTGTGCTGCGTCATGTTTAGTGGCGTGGAAATGTCCCCACAATTACAGACCGATGTGCAACTAGTAATCATCCATTCACGATCGTCTTCAAATTTACTTTTACAATGGCGCTTCAGTCTCCTAGAGCACCGTCTTAAACACACATGTAAATAAACGTAACTAAAGCAAACTAGTGTAATCTTAAAACAGCTGTTTAGTAATTTTATGCATTAAAACAGAAAATACACGAAACCTACTTGGCAGAGAACAATAGCATTACTTACCATTGTACAACGGAGAACCAAACACAAGACTAAACCACTGCTATGTCAGCGTCTGTTCTTTCATCTTGGCCCGCATATGCGGCGGATATCCCCTACTCGTTGTGAGGTATTTTACTTGATCTTCCATAATAGATGTGTACGGAGCCCGTCTGGTCACCCCTCGGAGAAAGGAAAGCAAGACCCGCAAATCCGTGGCCACAGTTTTGTAATTCGTTCCCTCAATTTAAAAATCCGTGCTCTCGGATTAATAAACTGTACCCACAGTTTACAAAACCGTACTCCTTCGAGTGTATTCCTTCAAAATATCTGTAGAAGAAAGTTGTGCATTTTATTGGTGTTCTTTGGAATAGTGTAATTTGGAATAATTTATGACCAATATGTATGCACCATAATGTCATATTATACACTGGGTTCCAAATTATTATGCAAATGATATCTTTCTCTGGTTTTCCTAATTTGTCGATGCAAATGACAGTCAGTATAATTTTCAAGTAATCAACAGTTAGGGTACATTTGGAATTTTATTGAACAAACCTCCCACTGACAACAGTATTTATTTAAAAAATGAAAAACTCAAAATGCACTGTTCCAAATTATTATGCACAACAGAGTTTGAAAACATTTCATAGGTTGTAAAAAACTGAAAATGGTCATTTGTTGAATTTGCAGCATTAGGAGGTCATATTTACTGAAATCAAAAGCTATTTCAATCAAAAACATCCTAACAGGGCAAGTTACATGTTAACATAGGACCCCTTCTTTGATATCACCTTCACAATTCTTGCATCCATTGAACTTGTGAGTTTTTGGATAGTTTCTGATTGAATTTCTTTGCAGGATGTCAGAATAGCCTCCCAGAGCTGCTGTTTTGATGCTAACTGCCTCCCACCATCATAGATCTTTCGCTTGAGGATGCTCCAAAGGTTCTCAATAGGGTTGAGGTCAGGGGAGGATGGTGGCCACACCATGAGTTTCTCTCCTTTTATGCCCATAGCAGCCAATGACACAGAGGTATTCTTTGCAGCATGAGATGGTGCATTGTCATGCATGAAGATGATTTTGCTACGGAAGGCATGGTTCTTCTTTTTGTACCATGGAAGAAAGTGCTCAGTCAGAAACTCTACATACCTTGCAGAGTTCATTTTCACACCTTCAGGGACCCTAAAGGGGCCCACCAGCTGTCTCCCCATGATTCCAGCCCAAAACATGACTCCGCCACCTCCTTGCTGACGTCGCAGCCTTGTTGGGACATGGTGGCCATCCACCAACCATCCACTACTCCATCCATCTGGACCATCCAGGGTTGCACGGCACTCATCAGTAAACAAGACTGTTTGAAAATTAGTCTTCATGTATGTGTGGGCCCACTGCAACCGTTTCTGCTTGTGAGCATTGGTTAGGGGTGGCCGAATAGTAGGTTTATGCACAACTGCAAGCATCTGGAGGATCCTACACCTTGAGGTTTTCGGGACTCCCGAGGCACCAGCAGCTTCAAATACCTGTTTGCTGCTTTGCAATGGCATTTTTGCAGCTGCTCTCTTAATCCGATGAATTTGTCTGGAAGAAACCTTCCTCATTCTGCCTTTATCTGCACGAACCCTTCTGTGCTCTGAATCAGCCACAAATGTCTTCACAGTACGATGATCTCGCTTAAGTTTTCGTGAAATATCTAATGTTTTCATACCTTGTCCAAGACATTGCACTATTTGACGCTTTTCGGCAGCAGACAGATCCTTTTTCTTTCCCATATTGCTTGAAACCTGTGGCCTGCTTAATAATGTGGAACGTCCTTCTTAAGTAGTTTTCCTTTAATTGGGCTCACCTGGCAAACTACTTATCACAGGTGTCTGAGATTGATTTCAGTGATCCAAAGAGCACTGAGACACAATACCATCCATAAGTTTAATTGAACAATATAAAATTAAATGTTTACGACACTTAAATCCAATTTGCATAATAATTTGGAACGCAGTGTAGTATTATTGGAACATTATATTTGCCATTTGTGTTACAACTGTATATTGGCAACTACTTTGAAAATATGCAAACTGAACAGTAAAATAACATGATGTTATATTTAGACAATATTAATAATGTTGCTCCCTTCTTTTTCTCATTAATATTTATTTTATTCATCTCCAGCAGCAGTATGTGTGGTATATGGGCATTGTTTGGCAGTGATGAGTGCCTCGCAGTTCAGATCATTAATGCCATGAAGATTGCTCATCGCGGTCCTGACGCTTTCCGCTTTGAGAATGTCAATGATTTTACCAACTGCTGCTTTGGATTTCACCGCCTGGCCATTGTGGACAAGCTGTATGGCATGCAGCCTCTACGTGTCAAGAAGTTTCCCCACCTCTGGTTGTGTTACAACGGTGAGATCTACAACCACATCAGGGTAAGTAGCCAAACTTGTTTCTTGTGTTTCAATAATGATTTTTGTTATTATTTTACCTACTAATATCAATAGCTCATAACTTACACAGTATCCGTTCCTCATGTGCTTTCATTTGTTGGTCAAAGTTTCACCTTCTTCGCCATCTTGGTGCTATTTATATATTTAATGTTGTATTAGAAAAACACTAAGGTTCAAATTGTTCGACTTATTATTAGCAGTTTTAACAGTATCATCCCTTAACGGATCTTCTCTTATAGCTAAAGGATCACTTTGAGTTTGATTATCAGACCAAAGTTGATGGAGAGATTCTTCTGCACCTGTATGATCGCTTTGGGATTGAGAAGATGGCGTCTCTGCTAGATGGTGTATTTGCCTTTATCTTGTTAGACACTACTAAGAGAAAGGTTTTCCTGGGCAGAGATACCTACGGTGTAAGGCCTTTGTTCAAGATGATTACCGATGATGGCTTTCTAGCTGTTTGCTCTGAGGCCAAAGGTAAAATCCAAACTGTTATTCTCCTACATTTCCGGCCGTATTTTGCTTCACAGTTACATAGTCTAAATGTGATTCTGACAGCATTAAGTCATTTAAATGTTATCCACACAGGTTTAACAGAGATCAAACACTCCATGTCCACTCCTGCAAAGATCACCCCCTTTCCACCGGGACACTTTGAAGAATTTAACCTCAAGCGTTCGGGAAAAGTAGAGCATGTTCAGATGTATCGTTTCCACAACTTCACAGACGAACCCAAACACGCCACCTACGACATCGTGGAGGGACTTGGCACAGGTAGATGTGTAATGTAGACACATGCTAGAAACTTAATGGCGTCAACAGCCGCAATGACTTTGTACTTGGCAAGGTAGCGATGGCATTTCACAAAATTATTCAGTAATGTACTTATTTTTTTAGAAAGTTGTTATACTATTGTTGACTAGTTTGTGTTGCCCTTCCTTGACGTGTGGGTGTTTCCTCAATTAGGGGAACTTACCAAACCGGTTTGTACTGGAACTTTTTAATGATGTATTTTAAAAAAAATGAAATAAAATGCATTATTACTCCAATCAAAATGGGCACCTAAAAATCAAAATCTGTTGTTTAGCAAGTACAAAAAAAATGTAAACGTAAGCTTGATGTCATTTGACTTTAACCCAGATGAGAAACATAAGTATGTAAATCAAATATGGCGAGATGAAAACAAACATTATAGATTCCTGGTTCAAAGGTGGCTCTAATATGTTTGAATATGATTCAGGCTTTGAACTGGAGATTGTCAAGAGCAACATTAGGATCCTGTTTGAAAATGCTGTAAGGAAGCGATTGATGGGTCAAAGAAGAATTGGCTGTCTCCTCTCAGGTACCTGTGCTTATTTACTTATTTGCTTTTAATATACTATTTTTAACTCTTCCTTAATGCTTACTGTTCAGGCGGTCTTGATTCCAGTCTGGTTGCTGCAACAGTTGTGAAACTGGCAAAAGAAGAGAACCTCGATTATAAGATTCAAACCTTTGCCATCGGCACTGAGGACAGCACAGATATAATAGCTGCTCGCAAGGCAAGCGACATGTCGAAGATGCTTGATATTTTTAAACATACACATGTATGTAGGGTCAGATCAGTTGGGTTTTAACTGGTTTTGTGTCTCAGGTGGCAGCTCACATAGGCAGTGAGCACCATGAGGTGAGCTTCACTCCTGAGGAAGGTATCCGTGCCATACAGGAAGTCATCTTTCACTTGGAAAGTTATGACATCACAACTGTGCGTGCATCTGTTGGTAAATGTGCAAGAACAAAGCAGACTAAGAATTAATAAATGTATTGACGGAAATAGTTTTAAAGAGTTTTACATCAAAAAGTCTGATCCATAAGTTAGTATAATATTGCTGTCACTAAATATAGCTCGATGAACATTATTGTACACCAACTAAAATGATAATTCCAATATAAAAAACACACCTTCATGTCAAGTTCATGTCAACTTTCTAAATACTGTACATTTCTACACTCAATATGCAGTGTGATTTCATAACCACTAGATGACAGCAGTGCTCAGCATTTACATTCAGGCACACATCTGTTTTGTATTTGTCTTGAGGTATGTACCTGATCTCAAAGTTTATCCGTGAGAAGACAGACAGGGTTGTGATTTTCTCAGGTGAAGGTTCTGATGAACTGACACAAGGATACATCTACTTTCATAAGGTACATGTCATTGCATGCTCATTTATTCCTTGATTCATTTACATTTAAGCATTTGGCAGAAGCTTTTATCCAAAACGACTTACATTGCATTATACTATACATTTGATTCTGACTATGTGCAATCCCTGGGATCGAATCCATGACCTTGGCGTTGCTAGCACCATGCTCTAACCACTGAGCTACAGGAAATCATTTAATAATCCATATACTGCCAATATGAGATCTATAATGTCTATGGTGCTCAATGTTGTATTTACATCGATTTTGAAAGAGAATTGTGATTTTATTTATTTTTGGCCTAAGCATCAAGATTTACAGAAGAAAAAATATTCTGAGACTGAGGCCTCATCTAAAAATATTAGAGACCCATTGAATTTAATAGCTAAATATACATTTATTTTTATTAGAGTGTAGTGTAGTGTATCATTTATTAAAGGACAGCACAAAACAAATGTTAATAAAACGATAAAAGTAATTGCACACGTTAAGTTGTCAAAGATTATTGCTTCATAGTCCATTTAATGATAGTTGTGATGAACTACTGTACACCTGTGGTTAATCTGCAGGGCACATGTGTCAACTTTACACATTCATTAGAAATCACTTTGATACCAGATTGTTTCACTATTTTTTTTTTTCAAATAAATGTATAAATAACATTTTTTATTTAATGTAGAATCATTTCTGTTGTGTGAGAACTCAACTGAACATGTTTTACCATGTATTTGATGTAGGCTCCATCACCTGAAGCTGGTTCTGAGGAAGCTATGCGTCTGCTGAAAGAACTTTATCTGTTTGACTTGCTGAGAGCCGACAGAACCACAGCTGCATTCGGGTGAGATCACCAGACCTTCACGCATCTGCTCACTGAAGTCCACTGCATCTGTGATTCTGAATCTTTCTTTTATTCTAGACTGGAGTTGAGAGCGCCTTTTTTGGACCACAGGTTCACTGCATACTACCTCTCACTGCCTGAAGAGATGAGAGCACCAAAGGTGGGACTTCCTCACACCTCGATAATTCCTTCTTCTCCATATCACAATCTGAGATTTCTAGGAGTCTAGATTTCTGGTCTATATCTAGAGTCAAGTGCTGAATTTATTTTTCTCTCGTTGTAATGTTAATGGTTTTTATTATTATGTTGACTAACTTGTTTGAAGGAGCAGGATGGAATTGAGAAGTACCTCTTGAGGGAAGCATTCAGTGACACAAAACTGCTTCCAGATGAGATTCTATGGAGGAGAAAAGAGGCTTTTAGTGACGGTATAACATCCGTAAAGAAATCCTGGTACACAAGCCTGCAAAAGCATTCTGAGTCTGCGGTACGACAGGTGCACTGATGAGTCATGAATTCATAAAACCTTCCGCATATTTTGGTATTTTTTGAATGGCTCTATTTTTGTTTTCTTGCTTTCGTTAGATAAATGAATCTCAGTTAGAGAATGGTCCTAAGAGATTCCCTTTCAACCCTCCCACAACCAAAGAGGGCTTCTACATAAGGCAGACCTTTGAAAAGATGTACCCCAATCACAGTGAATGGATCCCACATTACTGGATGCCGCGATGGATCGAGGCCACAGACCCCTCCGCCAGAACTCTGTCCATCTACAAGCCAGATAAAGACCACCAATAAGCCTTAACAACAACAGAGTTTGACTAAACATTGTGTTCACTGCAACACTATGCATACTGTATGTCTGTGCATTATAGATAGGCAGAAAAAATGTCTGTTTTTGAAAAACATAACAAGAGTTTCGGTTGGTTTTACAGTAGTAACAATAACTAGTAGTTATTAACAATATATGAAATATTTTTACCAAAAACTAGTTACTATTTTTGTGAGACCTCGACTGGTTACTCAAAGATTGTTGATTGAAACCCTGTAATCTGTATTCACTGCAACTATTTCAATTGTGCCCCTGACTAAGACACATTAACAGCCACAAGTTTCTTCAATGGCACTGTCTTTTTAATACTTACAGTAAATAATTTGGGATGACAGAGTTATCTAAATAACAATAAATTTGTTATGCAGCCACGTTAAGAGTGCGAGCATACACTATGCCTGGTCATTGTAAGCCTCATAAGATATCAGAGAAAGAATGCCTCTTGTCACCTGTTATATTAGGGTGAACCATTAAGCCTTACATGTGGCTTAAATTACATTGAATATTTTGTAAGAGCGGCACAGCAGTAATATAAAATAGAATGTGTTATACTGCTGACATTAGTCTGATATGCATTGGAAGACTTGCCAACACTGTAATACAAAAAAATGTAACAGATCAGTGTCACTTGAATGTTTTGAGAAACGTCATCACTTCTAAAAGATGTTTTCGTGAATATATGAGTACATTCCGAGTCATTTTGCGCGTAAAACAGACATATCCGAAAACGTCAGATTTTGTAGTAAAAGGTGTGTATGTTAATATGCATATATGTAAACAGGGCGTGCATGCACGGTCATTCACAATTATCATAATCCCCGCCTATGATCACAGCTACGCAAATTACGTATCTCTGAATGCTGGAATCCTCTGGACTTCATTCTCTGGTTTGGCTACATTTATTGTATAAATGCACAAGAGACTAATAGGCTATATGCTTACCAATAAATTAATCAATTAAACTGTCCACTATAGCGTTTTTAGACTGCTGAAATAATACCTGGTGCTCTTCTGAAAACGACCAGCTGGTGGCGCTTTAGAACGCTTTGGAGGCACTGCGCGTTTTTCGAGACGGGTGTATCGGCAGGTCGAAATGGGCGTGCCTAAAGGTCTTTTTCAATTGGTCGCGAAAACTGCCTGTTCCACATCAGCTTTACATTTAAAGCGACTTTTTCACTGTGTTGTTTCTGTATCGAAGATTTTAAATATGAAACCAAGAATCGGCAGTTGATTTATAAAGATACTAGTGTCTATTTGAAAATTGGCCTCGATGTGAATCTAATGTGTGAGCTCCCTGTGATCACCGGAGCGCCGGTGTTGTGCCGAAAACACACTCCCTGCCAGAATCGCACTGCCTTCGCGTGCGCGCGCGTGACGTCACCGCTGGTTTACAAAGGCGATTCTGGTCTGTAACTCGCGTTTTTCAGTATTCGTTACGAAAATGTCACATTCTTAGACAATGTAAGCAATACAGGTATATTTATGTGATTGATTTAAACTTCGTTTGAATAAATGTCTTATATTTACATACGGAGAATAAGCATTTAGTGGATCGAAATGAAGTTGGAATAAACTAAATCGACTTTCTTGTTGTTCCAAATGACTGTAAACAGTACTGCATTACTGACTGAATCAACTCTTTTCATTACACCTAAATGTGTGTTTTACACCTAGGCCTTACACAAGGCAGAAAATTACATGTAGTTGAAGACACACAATAAAGAAAGCAGACACATCTGACGATATAAAATAATGTATAAATGATCAAATTGAAAAAAAATGTTTTAAATGGCGAACACTGACATTTTTAAATAGGTAAAGACGAATGATGATCCTGCAGAAAGATTTATTGATTTAAGTTGAAAAGGTAATGTAAGGGGGGGGCCCCTTATAATGCTCTCTATAATGCTTTATAATAATGATAGACACTTGTATTTTTCAGGAGACAGACTACAGTTCAAGAGATGTCACCAGCATCCGTTTTCATGTGTCTCTGACATTGCAAACCTGAGATTTGGGGGGGGGTATGATTTCGGCAAGCCTTGCCAAAATCACACTCCCCTCTTTATAATGCTTTATAATAATGATGGACACTTGTCTTTTTCAGGAGACAGACT
>NC_079905.1:17814362-17902578 GCF_024868665.1 Triplophysa rosa | reverse complement strand
ACAGTTCAAGAGATGTCACCAGCATCTGTTTTCATGTGTCTCTGACATTGCAAACCTGAGATTTGGGGGGGTATGATTTCGGCAAGCCTTGCCAAAATCACACTCCCCTCTTTATAATGCTTTATAATAATGATAGGCACTTGTCTTTTTCAGGAGACAGACTACAGTTCAAGAGATGTCACCAGCATCTGTTTTCATGTGTCTCTGACATTGCAAACCTGACATTTGGGGGGGGTATGATTTCGTCAACTACATGTAATTTTCTGCCTTGTGTAAGGCCTAGGTGTAAAACACACATTTAGGTGTAATGAAAAGAGTTGATTCAGTCAGTAATGCAGTACTGTTTACAGTCATTTGGAACAACAAGAAAGTCGATTTAGTTTAATCCAACTTCATTTCGATCAACTAAATGCTTATTCTCCGTATGTAAATATAAGACATTTATTCAAACGAAGTTTAAATCAATCACATAAATATACCTGTATTGCTTACATTGTCTAAGAATGTGACATTTTCGTAACGAATACTGAAAAACGCGAATTACAGACCAGAATCGCCTTTGTAAACCAGCGGTGGAATCGAGTGACATCACGCGCGCGCACGCGAAGGCAGTGCGATTCTGGCAGGGAGTGTGTTTTCGGCACAACACCGGCAAGAACAGCTTGATGCCAGCAAATACATCTAAAATTGGCCTCTGCCTCTAATATCACTTAAGTGGTAATAGGATAAATTGCCTAGTTTTGGTTACATTTCATAATGGGCAATCCTGTGTCTGATGAATCTATTTGTTTCGAGATTAATTCATTTTGACTGAGGTCCAGAGGCGGATGAAGTACACAACTTCTTACTTGAGTGAAAGTACAGATACTACTACTGGTCAAATATTACTCCACTACAAGTAAAAGTTGTAAAGACAGATTCTTACTTGAGTAAAAGTACTCAAGTATTAAAAGTAAATTTCCTTTATGTCAGTGGTTGTGCCATTGTTTTATTGCCGTATACCTTTTGCCTCTGAAGCAACCTACTGAATACGCTGAGTATAGCTCACAGTATCAGTGGTATTAAGAGCTTTATGGGGCGGTTTCCCAGACAGGGTTTAAGGCTAGTCTCAGACTAACTTAAATGTGAGAGATGCCTTGATCGAAAACAACTTGCACTGACATATCTTAAAATATATCACTGTGATTGTTTTGTCTCAAGATGCACAAAGTAATATTTTTTTTGTAAAGTATGTTTTTTAAAACAACTTAATTATCCTAATTTAACTAAGGCCTAGTCCTGGCTTAAGATAAACCTTGTCTGGGAAACCGCCTTATATGTTTAGTTTAGATGTAATCCTATTTGATCATTTATCCTAATTATACTCATTAGCCCCCTATAGGCCTTATGTATTCATGAGCAGTATTTGTGTTTTGTATATTCCCTTTACCAGTTTTAGCAGCAATTTACCAGTTAGTAGTAAGGTTCTTGTATATAGTAAAGTGTAGAAGCCATGTGTTTGTAGGATTTATTACCATTCGTATTACCATAGTTTAACTACAAACATAAACTACTATGATGAAACTATGGTGAATGTTTAGTTACTGTGGTTTTACTAAAAATAGCACAATTGGAGTATGGCTACTAAAGAGAGAAAATGGTAAATTTGTGGATACTGTGGTTTTACTGCAAATACCATCCCTGCTGAAAAAAAATTAATTTGTGAATTAGAATTAGATTGTTCTATCAAATTCCTCTTTGTAGTGTGTTTTGGGTTTTATTCCTATAGGATTTACCATCCCACCAATAGAATCCATCATACACAAATAGACAACAAGTATCCATACAACATAATTCCCATTTAATTCAATTACATTTTCTGTTGTATTTTGGGCAGGGTTCTATTGTTTTTATTTCAGCAGCAATACTTTAACTATAGTTACTACAGTAAAAACATCATTCATTTTCCAAACGGCTTTAAATGATATAGCAGCAGATCAGAAGTTAATGCGCATGCACACTTCCTTAACTCTGACTGTGCATTCTCATGAAATTTCGAATGAAAACTTTACATTTTCTCTGTCATGTAACTCAAGGTGTGTGTGATGTTTAAAAATACCAATGTTTTGCTTTACTTGATTGCTATCAGGATGTTAAGAGACTTATGCAGTGTCTAATTTGTTTGCCACGAACCGCGTAAATATGTGCTTTTAAGAATTCGTCAAATTTGAGGAAACACATTGATGTAAGAGCCTATTTAAAGGCTGAGTATAGGCAATCCTGTCCAGAAACGTTTTTTGTCATGCTGGTTATCCTGTAACAGTCATTCTGTACACCGGCAAATAAAAACATTTCTTTCAAGTAAGGCCATGGATGGTTGTCAGTAGTGGCACTGCTGTTTTGTGGTCCAGGGTCACGCATTGTGAAGTGTTACTTAAATATGTTGAGGTGCAGTAGTAACTGCCCGTTCTCATATTCAAAGTTGTCATATCACCATCCCCTTAAAATGTTCTCTGAACACAAGTCCAATTGCAGTTAAGAGTTAATGCTAATATAAATGAGACATTGTGAACATTAAATACTCAATATTCACAACAAACAGCCTTGCAAAAATGCAAAACAAAACAATTGAAATTGAACGCAGTGGTTGTCAGTGGCGTTGCTAAAACCAACTATAAACTAAAGGCCAACTCAAAGTTGATTAGCTAAAAATCTAATAGCATGTGCATACTAAAGGCAACCGTGTGTACAGTGGCAAGAATTCATCTTCATGCTACAGCAATGTTACTCAAGAAAGATTCTAGCTTCCATTACAACACCACTTACCACCTATGCATTGCGTCACATTAACTGCTAGAGAAGCCATGTCATTAAGACTTCTTCTCAAGCTACATGAGTCTTTGCAGCACCACACCTAAAATAAGCTTTCCTCATTTTAACTTGATGTTAAAGTCAACATCATTGACCCTTGGAAAACACTTCAACCAAATCTAATTTAAGGAAGAATTAGCAGTTTGTGTAAAGTTAAGCTCACAAACAACGTTAAGTGCTTCCACACTATTGGTCACCTATTTAACCTCAGGGTATAGGGATGTGTTATTTTTGGGTAGGTACAGGTTTTTTTTTTGTACCTACCATGCATTACCTGGCAAAAATCAGTAAAAGTCCTATAACAAGTACTCTTCCAAATTATTGCTTAATGTAAACTGACTTTGAGTGACAAATCAGAACCATAAAATGGCAAACATGTAAATGAGATATGCAAGACTTCTTGAAGGACCATTATAGACCATGTATAAATCGCTTAAAAAAGGGTTTATTCGTCACTTGACCTCATAGCAATTTCAAATTACAGTCGACCAAAGCCAAATTCCTTCACATTGAGGGGCCCAACAGATGCTTGCTCCCACCGTAGATCTATGGAGAACAGACAAGTAGTAAGAAACTTCCAAGACCATAATCAGAATCTTTTGTAGTTTGTCCGTGTGTTAACCCATACCTCTAAGAACCTGATCGCTTGCACTACTGCTGCTACAGGTTGAGTCACAGCAGCCACACACCTGATCAGATTCATCCACAGACACCCACCTGCCAAACAAAGACACATCCTCAATTATAAACATCACCCTACTGACCCAGTGAACGCTAGGGGCAACATACCCATTAGGGGAGAACGAGCAAGCCTTCTGCTCAGAATTTGTGGGAGTGGCTACAGGAACTGCCTTCAAAATGCATGTGATGTAGACCTGCAAAGACAACAGGGTTCAGGTTTCCAAACAGTGCACTAGAATGTACTCAAAACGAAGGCAAATACATACTAGCCCAATGTTCACTTGCTGGAACCTGAAAGCCTCCAGCTGAAACTGCAGCTTATCAATTTGAGTTCGAGGCAGGTAGCGAGAGCTCGAGCCAGTGAACTTGGCATCAACCAGGCACCTGGTGAAGAAACAAGTTAAACACCCTGCAACACTTCTAGGATAGGCTGGGTAAATGGTCAGGGCTTACCCATTATTCTCAATGAATGAGTATCTGGGAGCAGAGTTCACGTCAGGGGACACAGTGGCTACACAACGGTCCACAAACACACGGAGAGGTACATGGTTGTACGTCTTCACAGAGGCCTCAATATTCACAATGTCACCCAGGAAATACTGGTTTGAAGGTCTCTCAAACTGCCACTCATCTGTTTCAAAGAGAAAAATAGATAAGGTCTACAAAATTAAGTTGAAACTACATTAAAAGCTGTATAATACAAACCAGTCATAAGCTTGAGGGAGAAGACCAACCGCTCTTCTGCAACCTTAGTAGCTGCATATGGTACCCAAGTGGGCACCAGGACATTGCTGCTCACATTATGCATTCTGTAGATTATAGAAAAAGTCGGTCACCATAAACTGCAAAATCTATTACTACACGCACGAGTATACAGCCACCTTGAACTAAGAACCTTACCTTGGATAGTGACACTCAATACTGACCACAGCACCACTACTCCTGACAATAGGAACACCATTTGAAATCTCTTGGGGAGTATAGACCAGGGAGAAGGTATAAAAAAGCTCATCTTCGGTCAACTAAAGAAACAAGAAAGTTACTCAAGAATTAATAAAAAATAAAACACTTTTGGTAAGAGGATCAGTCTTCTCACCATTAACATGCTGCCACATCCATGCAGTTCTGTTTCAAAGAGGAGCACTCGAGCATTATTGTCCTGCCCTATTGGTCCACAGCCTCCCAGTGCAAAACCAGAAGCCATTAGTAGTTTTCCAGTCCCAAAGAAGTCCTCCATCACTTCCACATACACGGAATTCTCACCGCACTGAGCCCCTACACTATTGGAAGACAAAGGGTCCCGCAGCTCAAAAGGAATCTCTGGCTGTACAGGTTCTTCTGGTAGTCTTGGAAAGGTCCACGTCAGTTTTTCCATCGGACCCTGCAAAAGCTGTTTAGACTGAACACCAAGAGGATCTTGACCAGGCTTTCCACCAAACACACCAGGAGTCTGCATTGAAAACTGAGAAGGAAATCTCTGTGGCACAAGCATGGGGTTGTTGGTTTGGGGAAACTGAGGCATTCTGGTTTCACTCTGCTGAGGAGCTTGCATTTGTGACCAAGGCCAAAATGTACTAGGTTTCTGAGTTTGAACTGCTCTTCCTCGCCATTGTGCATCAGACAAGCCAACTACAAGCACAAGCACCAAGCCAACTCCAATTTGCCACAGCCCCATCATTGCTAAAATTGAGTTTCCATGAAGCATTTGAAGCCAGCATAAAGATTTATAAATCTGGAAATCAGGATGGCTCCGCCCCTCTAGTGAATGGGGTAATGCTACTCTAGGCTTGTTCATTTACCTAACCAGCATGCAACAGGTGGATGTTGTTGGACATTTATTATGCAGATGGAAATCGGGATGTTGGTACTTTGTATTTTAAATTAGGCCTAGTCCACACGGGTATTTTTATAAACGGAGACTGAATCTGAAATGGCATACTTCCCTACTACATAGTAGGCAAAAAGCAGTTGGCAAACGACTAGTATGACTAAAAGTCTGTATTCCCAAAACAGTGGGCGAGAAATTCCCGGATGGCTTACTGGTTACACCCAGATGCTGAAACACTCAGCGACAGATACTTCTATATGACTATATCCCATAAGCCCACGGAACAGAATACCACGCAAGCCCGCAAAACAGTCTCAGCCGAATTTCATGTACTATTAAACATTTTTTTAAATATTGCAAAGCTAATGTAACATTAACATTGACCTTGATTTGTTCTTAAATTGACCGTATTTTATAATGTGCCTTGTTTCAATTCATAGACTTTAAATACAAAGCATTAATAATGAGCTTTCAGCAGTTTATTTACGTTTGTGTTTTATATGTATATTTGCCCTTCATAATATTATTGCTTAAATGTTTTTTTTAACTCACAGATAAACAAAATACATGATAATTATTCACAAGATCATTTTTATCAGGTGGTTTTAACGGGTACACTTTGGCGCAATTCAACTTCCTTATCACCTTTCATAAACGAATAATTACAAAACATAAATAAGCCCTAAACTAATTGATTACTAAAATTAAATTATCCAAACGAAAAATGAAGAGTTGTTTAAAAATGGTGCCGTTTTATTGACAAGGAAACAGATGAGGAGAAAGTGAAATGTAAACGAGAGCGTGGTCAGATAACGTCCACTTTAAAACATACACAGCACATAAAAAACAACACGGAAGAGATTTTCTCAGGTTGTTTTTAATACCACAATAGAATGCATATTAGAGCAACGTATCTACGTGAGAAGCATCAACCAATAGGCAGAATACCGACAAAAGAATAATAAGATGCAGTTTACTGTCAAGCATTTTTCTGTTACAAAAAGAACATCCCATTGGCATAATCATTCTTCAAAAACTTATACATTGCTAAATTGTATACCCGCTACTGCCTCTCCCCATTATAGTTTTTGTGCCCCTTCAATTAACATTCAGACGTGAAATCATTCTCGAAGGCTACTATGGTTCCATGTGACATTTTCTTCGCAGTCTGATGCTGTTTTATGCAAGGTTTAAATGTGTCGTTGTTTTGTTTTGAGTGTGTGGTCAATAAATAAAAGGAATTAATAAAAATTACCCAATTTCCTCCCGTTTGGCGTGTCCCACCTGTCATGTCTCTACTCCCCACCAGTGGGACCCGCCCTACACTTTGAGAAACGCTGGCTTAAATGAACAGCAAACAAATGTTGACAACTTTTCATTTGTGAAAGTGTGCTTTACTTTCACTGGCTTTTGTAGAGATTGGTTAAAACATGACCGTATAACATCTTGAGAGTGAACAGAATTCACCAGCAGGTCTGGAGAACAATCATTGTTAATGGATCAAGGAGGAGCTACAATTTCTGACTGACGGTTTACAGAGTATATGAGACTAACCACAGGACTCTTAGAGTGTCTGCTTGTGGCAGGATGGCGGGAACCACAGGGATGGTTTGTCTTGTGGCAGGATGGCGGGAACCACAGGGATGGTTTGTCTTGTGGCAGGATGGTGGGAACCACAGGGATGGTTTGTCTTGTGGCAGGATGGCGGGAACCACAGGGATGGTTTGTCTTGTGGCTAGTTGTGTATGGTTTTGTCATGCCGTTCCACAGTTAATAATTTTCCCCAGGAGCCTCAATCTCCAGTCTTCCAGCAAACTGAACAACAGTTTTCTCAGAAGTTTCCACTTCAGAAGCCAGTGGTGCAGTCAGAACCTCTTGACAAGTGTGCTGTAGCTGATTATGAGCAGATCCAGTGTGGACAACCTGGTATCAGTGGTGCAGAGTGTGAAGCTATAAACTGCTGCTTTAATGGACAGCAGTGTTATTATGGGATGTCAGGTAGGGGTGTTAGACCAGTGACATGTTTCTTACCGAGCTGATTCCCTGATAACTTCCTGTCTCATTACAGTGACTGTCCAGTGTATAAGAGATGGTCAGTTTGTGTTGGTGGTGGCTAGAGATGTTACTCTGCCTCGTCTGAGTCTGGACACGGTCTGTCTGCTGGGTGGAAATGAAGCACCTTGTGGTCCTGTTGGTTCCACGCCTTCCTTTGCCATATACCAGTTTCCAGTCACTGCCTGTGGCACGAGCATGACGGTGAATTTGTTGTTGGTGATTTGGATGTCTGGAACAGATTTGATGTCAATAGTGTTATGGCTTGCAGGAGGAAAATGGTTATGTGGTGTATGAGAACAGAATGACTTCATCCTATGAAGTGGGGATTGGACCTCTTGCCTCCATCACAGGGACAGTCACTTGGAGTAGGTCATCTGTGTTTTCTCAAGAATGTGTATCCTTGAACGGATGTAAGAAGCTCACTGTTTGTTGTCTAGACTTCTCTTCCAGTGTAGATATTCTGCCTCTGCTGTGGAAGCTCTGGTTGTTGAGGTCAACACCGTTCCACCACCTTCACCTGTAGCTGCTCCTGGACCCCTCAGGGTGGAGCTTCGACTGGCAAATGGCCAACGTGTCGCTAAAGGCTGTGCAGAAGGTAATTATGTGCTTGTCTTCAGAAAATGCTTCTCAAGGGTTGTGGTACTTGTAGCACTGATCTCAAACTCTAGCTGGGACAGTAACTGTAAGTGTTCATCCTCAGGAGATGAGGCGTACATGTCCTACTACGGTGAGGAAGAGTATCCAATCACAAAGGTCTGTGTATTTTGAGGTGCACATTTTGGAGAGGACTGACCAAAATCTTGCCCTGATGTTGGGACACTGTTGGCGACATCAACCCCTTGTCCTCTCAGTCTGCCCCAATGGGATCTTCTAGTTGATGGGTGAGTAGGATCCCAAGCATTTGTCCAGATAGTGTGCTGTGAACGAGTCCTGACTTTCACTTCTGTTAGATGTCCTTACCAGGATGACCGTTACCTGACCGCACTGGTTCCTGTAGTTGGCTCGTCTGGTCTTCAGTTCCCAACCCACTACAAGCGCTTTGTAGTGACGATGTTCACATTTGTAGATCCATCATCACTGGCCCCTCTGCAGGAGACTGTATGATTTCCTTACAGCCTTTCGTATCATCTAAATTGCCTTTTTGTATTTGTTGCTAAAGCCGATCTCTTTGTTGGTCAGATTTATATTCACTGTAGTACCGCGGTGTGCCACCCTGCTTCTGGTTCCTGTGAGCAGAGCTGTGCCAGGAGAAGTAGGTGTTTCACTTTGGTTTGTGTACAAAAGATATCAGTTTCATCTTCTGACTCTCTTGTTCCAAGGAGAGCTGTTGCTAGAAAAAGGAGTGAAGAAACTGTGGTTTCCAGTGGAGGTGTTTTCTTTACGATGTAAATTTCATTGCTGATTTTAATAAAGTTATTAGACTCTACATGTTGTCAGCATTTGTTTACACCAAGGCACTTTCAGGAGTTTTCCCCCGATGACAATTGAAGTGTCTTGAGCGAAAGAGTTGGCTTTAAAGGAAACTGCAGAAAGTTGACCGTTCAGAGATGTGCTCTTAAACCGCTTGATATCTGGTGGTTTTAGCTGTACAGATTTTTTTTTTTTTTTCAGGGATGTCTAAACATGGAGTAATTGAACTTGTTCTTGGAACTAGTTCAGATGTTTTGGGCTACTGTAAAACAAGGCCGTAGACATTTTTGTCTCGTGGAGAATACTTTGTGATAGTTCACCTAAACAAATGTCATTTAATCACCCTATAGTCATGTCAAACCTTTTGTTTCTACCACAGAACGCATGTTTTGAGGAAAGTTTGTAACCGAACAGCACTGACCCTCATTCACTTCTATTGTATGGTCACAACCAATGCAAATGAATGGGTGCCAGTTAACAACAATCTTCAAAATATGTTCTGCAGAAGAAAGTCACACAGGTTTGAAATGACGAGGGTGAGTAAATGACCGTTTTTATTTTTGGGTGACTATCACCAAGTCTAAACTGACATCTAATTTCCTATGTTTGTATAGCTGTAAGTTCTAATATGGTCATGTTAATGTTTGCTTAATAGCCTAAATTGTTTGTTTTGAGATGCTGACTGTTAAAACTACAAGTTCCCGATCGTTCATGTTGTCTTGGCTAACATGAACAAACAATGTGCATTGTTTTAAAGTTTATTAATCAGTAAATTAGATACGTTCATGCTTCTGCATTCATTTTTGGAGATGCGTTTGATTTCAAAAGTTTGTTAGTAAATGTTGACCCCAACATTAAGGTGAAGAAATGCTTCAGAAATATTGTTCTTTTTACTAATTTCACTGCATTATGGCATTGGTATCAAACAAAACTTCACATTCACATACAATGTGACAAAATGCCAGCCTGGCATCAGCTTGGATTAACTCCACTTAATATTTATTCATTTTGTCTTTCTTTGGGGAAAAAACATTCATTGCCAGTATGTACAACTTAATATAAATCAAAGTTACCCAAAATATTTACTTTATTGTAATTTCGTAAGCTATCACATTTGTTATACTGTACTTGTGCATAGCTGTTAAAAATTACATTTTGTTAATGTCTAGCTTTTGTGTGAAGTGTTTAAATCAGTGTTTCTCAAACTATTTTCTGCCATTTCCCCCCCTTTGGAGGTAGGGAAGGGTACCCAGCCCCACCTTTCCCCAACAAAATGGTAATATGCTTTACATTTGCATTCATGCGTTTGGCAGACGCTTTGGATAAAAGCGACTTACATTGCATTATATTATACAGCCCACGGGACAGAATACCACACAACCCGCACAGTCGCTGCCGAGTTTCATGTACAATTTAACATGATTATTATAAAGCTAATATAACATTAACATTGACCTTGCTTTGTTCTTAAATTAGTAGCATTTAAATACGAAGCATTAATATTGAGATTTCAGCAGTTTATTTACGTTTGTATTTTATATGTATATTTGCCCTTTACAATTATATATGCTTAAATGTTTTTTTAACTCACAAAAAATAGACAACTATTCACAAAATAATTTTAATCAGTTGGTTTTAACTGATAAACTTTGTTGCAATTCAACTTTCTAATCACCTTTCATAAACGAATAATTACAAAACACAAATAAGCCCTTATCGAATTAATTACTAAAATTAAATTATCTAAACGAAAATTGAAGAGACGTGTAAAAGTGGTGTAGTTTCATGGAAAAGAAAAGAACAAATAAGGAGAAAGTGAAATGTAAACGAGAGCTTAAAAGGTCCGTGTACCTTCGGATAATTCATTTATTCGTGTTTGTTTTCAAAACAGAAAAACGAATAAACCGTTCATTTTTTACATATTCCACCGTATACGAGACTAATTTTTGCGTTGTTTTCCTCGATATTTCTTTAAGTGCATCAAATTAATATACAACAAAACCAAAACGAAACATCAAGTATTTTTCTTAACAAAGCGAATTTTAGTCCACCGGAAGTTCAGCTGCACTGCCGCCTCTGGCGACGAGAGGTGGGTAGCACAAGACCACTCTCTCTAATTATACATGTTTTCAGTGGTGTGTGCCACTAAATCCGTAAACAACCATACAGACACATAGGTAGACATTTGTGTGCAATGTAGAAGTATACACGCAGTTAATGAAATAAAGAATGGACCTATATGGACGCGCACGCGCATGCGTCAATGCTCGTGGCAGCGATGTATCTGACAGCGGGGGAGGTTACCACAGCCACCGTTAAAATGGATAGTGAGAGAGGCGCGTCTTGCACTTTAATGTGTTCAAAAATTGCACTTAGTTTGCACTTTGTATGTAGAAGTGTTTTGTCTTTTATGTTAACATTTTTACGAACAGTGCAAACAAAGTGCAATTTTTGAACACTTCTACATACAATTGTTGTATGTAGAACTGTTTTGTCTTTTATATTTTATACTGTATGTAGATCGACATACATGATGCTATGTTTATAAAAATAAGATGAGTTAATAAAAAACCTGTACTTTTCATTGCACGTTACATTCTATTACAAAAACTCCGCCCAAAACAGAATAGAAAATGTAATGGGTTTCCTTGTAAGTACCATTATGAACCTTTGGGTTTTTATGCATTAAAACCAAAACTAAATTCCTATTATAACTAATAAATCCATTACATTTTCTATTGTGTTTTGGGTAGGGTTCTATTGTTTTTTTATTCTTAATAAAATGTAGTGAGTGGTGTGTATGAGACATTACATGTTGATCAAGCAGACTGTATATTATAAAAACTATTTCTTCACTTTACTTCTTCTTTTATCATGGGTCACTATGACCGGTTAACCTTTACATTCGCATACCTGAATATGAATGAATGAATAGCTTTTATTGTCATTGCAGGCAAAGCAAACAACGAAATTCTTAGAGCACCGGTAACACAAAACATAAATAAATATTTGTAATATAATACGACAAAAATGCCCTCTGGCCGGCGCTTCAGAGCACCAAACACCAGGACTTCCAGACACAGAAGCAGCTTCTACAGATAACTGCTCCTTAAGAGCAATATTCCACTTCCACTACTCCTATAGTGTGCACTATTGTGCCTTATTATATCTACATCTTATGTATACATGTATATAACACTACCTCTACTTACTACATTATCCATTTGCACAAGTGTACATACAATCTGTTAATATGTATATTCTACTATATACTACCCTGTACAATGTCTCTTATATGTTATTATCCCACATTTTCTGTACAATAGTCTTTATTTTATATATGCATATTTTAGAATCTTTTACACTGTAAATCTTATTATATTTGTATTGTCATTGTGTTGAATGTCTGTAGCTTCCAACATCAAAGAAAATTCCCTGTGTGTGAAAGCACACTTGGCAATAAATCTCTTCTGATTCTGAAAAAAGTGCAAAAAATTGGAAAAACAGCATTTTGACTAATCACTGTAAAATGAGCAACAAGGTAATAGACCAGATAAGGAAGATCTTAAAGTGCAGAGAGATAGCAGAGTCACATTTGAACATTTACTGTAGATAACTGTTTAGGATATGTATTGTCCTGGGATAGAAACTGTCTCTAAATCAGCTAGTGTGTGTTTTGGCTGATCTGTAACGCCTGCCAGATGGCAACAGTTCAAACAGACCGTGACCAGAGTGAGAGCAGTCTCTGGTGATTCTCATTCCTAACAAACCTTTATTTTAGACACTCACTTTGCTTATTTGTTCAATCTCTTAGTAGTTATAACTTTTTACCAAACTCAGCTAGAGTATAATGTAATATGCAATGATAAGGACAGGTTTTGATTAACTCAGCTTACTTTTGTAAACAGCTATCATACATGTAGAGTTGTATAGAAATGTTTAGTCTTTTATGTTTAACATTTTCATGAACTTAACATTTGACAACTTTCACATTTTTAGTGCAAACAAAGGTGCAAAATTGTTTCAGATGTGCAAAACGAGCTGCTCTCACTATGAATTTAAATGGGGGCTATGGTTAAACCTCCCTTGCTGTCAGCTTTGCAAGCATGTATGCGCCCGCGCCCGCACACACACACACACATTCTTTATTTTATCAGAATCAGTCGCAGTTTTAAGTGTTTTAACTGTTCACTTCCAGTTCACGCTTTAACTTGTCAATTTCATGCTTATGCAGAAACTGGCAACATTCTGTTATCAGAATCAGAAAGAGCTTTATTGCCAAGTATGTTTGCACATACAAGGAATTTGTTTTGGTGACAGGAGCATCCAGAACACAGAGACCATAACACAATATACAGTACACAGATGATTTAAATAAGGGCCTATGGGTATAAAAAATTTAAAGAAATACAATTCAATAAACATAAGATAAAGCTATAGAGAGTAAAGCTATGCGTGTATGTAAATATGTACAAGTAAAAAATAAAAATAGACTATTATAGTACAAGGTATGTGCTATATATACAGCAGAATGAATGAAATATAATTTACATGAAAAGTTGTATAAAAATAGATAGTGTATTATCTGGAGGATATAATTATTAATTGCACGTAAAACACCGTTTCATTAACTGCGTGTATACTTTTACATTGCACAGAAATGTCTACCTATGTGTCTGTATGGTTGTTTACGGATTTGGTGGCACACACCACTGAAAACATGCATAATTCAGAGAGAGTGGTTTTGTGCTACCACCTCTCGTCGCCAGAGGCTGCAGTGCAGCTGAACTTCCGGTGGACTAAAATGCGCTATGTTGAGAAAAATACTTGATGTTTCGTTTTGATTTTGTTGTATATTAATTTGATGCACTTAAAGAAATATTGAGGAAAACAACCCAAAAATTAGTCTCGTATACGGTGGAATATGTCAAAAATGAACGGTTTATTCGTTTTTCTGTTTTGAAAACAAAAACGAATAAATGAATTATCCGAAGGTACACGGACCTTAAAAGCGCCCTACATTTTTTTTCTGTTTCCAGAAGCCGTTTCACTCTGATACACGTCAAGATACGGAAAAGAAGTCAATGGCAACTTCCGTTTCATGGTGACTTTAAATTAGTTTCAAATTAAACAATGTTAAGCAGAACATACCTTTATTTTGAGCTTGCTTTTCTTTCTCTGCTTTTCTCTTTTTAGCTCCTGATAAGTATCACTTTGATGCCATATAGTTTGCCTAAACCTTATTTAAAAAATCGTTATTTATCTCTTAACCCTCTGGGACTCTTCGTTTAGGGATCACACACCTTCTTTTTTTCAGGACAATTGGTGTTTTTGTTCAATAATGTTTTTTCTTTTTTGTTTCGCATTTTTATTTCATATTTATGCAATAATTATTACCAATTTTTACCCACTAAAAACAATAAACACTTTTTTATATATATTTTTAAAGAATTTTTCAATTAATTCATTATTTTAGGGTAAAACAGAGACCAAACATTTTTGGTTAGAGGCTTCTGGTTGTATAAAAAGCAAAAACGTGTAATGGCATGTTTACTGGAGTACCTAGGTTCCAGTATAGCCCTAGAGCAGTTAGTCGAATCATAGGGAGACTGGCTTTTTTCATATGGACACATCTGGATGTGTAGGAGAAAACTGACAATGGCTGATAAAGTCACTGTTTAAAAATAAACTGAAAAATATCTTAAATGGACAAGTTCAAATCTGTAAATATGGGTAAACTTACAGCATAACTTTTTTACAGTTGATAGAAATACAGTTGTGTATTGTGTTCTCATCATGACTTATTTTGCATCAACTGTAGCAGATACAGCTTTCAATGGGAAATCGATTAGTAAAGGTTAGCGCTATAGAAGTATTGTTCATTGGTTATAAACAGAATTATATATTGTGGAAAAGCAGATGAACCCGAAAGCTGAAATTCCCAAAGAGCGGGCAGCAGCGACCAGAGTTTGTAGGTGCGTTTCCGGCCATTTTTGTTTGTGACTTTGCTGCATCCACTCACAAAAATAAAGTTGATACATTTACTCTAGGAAATTAACATCATATCTTCATGGAACATGATATTTAGATTTAGATTTTAGATTTAGATTCAATTTATTGTCATTGCACATGTACAAGGCAACGAAATGTGACCTCTGCATTTAACCCATCCAGAGAGTAGTGAACACACGTACCCCCGGAGCAGTCATTAGGATATTTACCTAATATCCTAATGATTTTGGCATAAAAGAAAAATTGTCCCATACAATGTTTTGTTGGCGTTTGCCACAAATATTCCAGTGCTACTTTAAGTCTGGTTTTGTGGTCCAGGGTCACGCATATGTTGAGGTACAGTAGTAACTGTCTGTTTATGCAAAAACAGTTGGCATGTAGATTTTCCCAAGTCACCGGACATTGGTAGGTGTGGTAAAAGTTGTCATATCACCATCCCCTTAATATATTCTCTGAACACAACAGTCCAATTGCAGTTAAGAGTTAATGCTAATATAAATAAGGCATTGTGAACATTGCGTATTTAATATTCACTGCAAGCAGCCTTGCAAAACATTACAATTTGAAATGGAACGCAGTGGTTGTCCGTGGCGTTGCGAAAACCAACTACAAACTGAAGGCCAACTCAAAACAAAGTTGATAAGCTAAAAATCTAATAGCATGTGCATACTAAAGGCAACCGTGTGTACAGTGGCAAGAATTCTTCATCATGCTACAGCAATGTCACTCAAGAAAGACTCTAGCTTCCATTACAACACCACTTACCACCTATGCATTGCGTCACATTAACTCCTAGAGAAGCCATGTCATTAAGACTTTTTCACAAGCTACATGAGTCTTTGCAGATCCACACCTAAAATAGGCTTTCCTCATTTTAACTTGATGTTCAAGTCAACATCATTGACCCTTGGAAAACACTTCAACCAAATCTAATTTAAGGAAGAATTAGCAGTTTGTGTAAAGTTAAGCTCACAAACAACGTTAAGTGCTTCCACACTATTGGTCACCTATTTAACCTCAGGGTATAGGGATGTGTTCTTTTTGGGTAGGTACAGGTTTTTTTTGTACCTACCATGCATTACCTGGCAAAAATCAGTAAAAGTCCTATAACAAGTACTCTTCCAAATTATTGCTTAATGTAAACTGACTTTGAGTGACAAATCAGAACCATAAAATGGCAAACATGTAAATGAGATATGCAAGACTTCTTGAAGGACCATTATAGACCATGTATAAATCGCTTAAAAGTTGAGGGGCCCAATAGATGCTTGCTCCCACCGTAGATCTATGGAGAACAGACAAGTAGTGAGAAACTTCCAAGACCATAATCAGAATCTTTTGTAGTTTGTCCGCGTGTTAACCCATACCTCCAAGAACCTGATCGCTTGCACTACTGCTACTACAGGTTGAGTCACAGCAGCCACACACCCAGACCTGCCAACCTTGGAATATTTTTTGAGTACCATCAGCCGAAGAGACAGAACACAGGTTTTTAACATATAACATATTGGTTGTGAAAAAAGCATCACAGTCACATTTTTGAAAATAACTTTTCTTATGGAACACATGTATGTAAATTTAGGAAACATTTGTGTATATTGTGTGTGTAAATAATCTTCAGTGAGATACCCTTGATGTATATCAATCACATTTACTTGCAGTGGCACTTGCTCTTGACTGCTTTGTTTCATAGGTCGCTGATTTGGCCTTTCTGAGCAGAGCATCAGTAAAGTTTTCCATGTGGCAGTTAGTCCCCATTCCAGCCACACGCACGCACGCGCACAAACAAACACCTCTTGGTAACTTTCTATGCTGCACACATGCACTTACATTTTTTGCCAGCCTGCCATAATCTACTTTACTTATTTATTCACGTTTATAATTATTAATCTCAAAAGTTTGCATATGACGTTTTATTTTATTGACAATTATCGAGAGCTCGATTTTGCAGAGCGCATTCAATCCGCTCCGCTGTCAGGCGGATTCGCTTTACTGAAAGCGAATCGTTTTTTATGTGACCAAAACTTGCTCTCTCGCAGATATAAGTGCACGTTATTGAGTGTGAGAATCCACCAGCGCAATCAGCGCCTATGGTACTTGGTAAAATCATGGTAACTTTTCGTGAGCGCTCATTTATAAATCAGAAATAAAGTTAGCGCATCTTGCGGGCAAGTGCACGTTATCAAATGAGCCCGCGAGATCATCGACTGCATAGGATTAAGCTAATTCAATATTTCAACTTTCCACATCCACCCGAACCGTTTACCTTAGAGCTCAGAAGACGTCTTGACTCTTGGTTTAAAACAATGCGTCAGAACGTGTGAGTGGCGGGATTTTGTGGTTCTGCCGATTTGCTGACTCTTGTTATTGATTGATAGGCCATAGGACGTGTCAATCATCGCCGCTTTCTATTTGGGGGAAGAACTCAGTGCTATGATTGGACATATTCTTCTTATTTCTGTTGCTTTTTTTGAGTACTGCAAGCAGCAGAGGCGTCATCAGGTTTTTGCGTAGTTTAGAGTGACAAATCGTACCAGCGTACTTTGAGGTCAAAATGCGTACGTGCTACGCAAAATGCGTACAGGTTGGCAGGTCTGCACACCTGATCAAATTCATCCACAGACACCAACCTGCCAAACAAAGACACATCCTCAATGATAAACGTCACCCTACTGACCCAGTGAATACTAGGGGCAACATACCGATTAGGGCAGAACGAGCAAGCCTTCTACTCAGAATTTGTTGGAGTGGCTACAGGAACCGCCTTCAAAATGCATGTGATGTAGATCTGCAAAGACAACAGGGTTCAGGTTTCCAAACGGAGCACTAGAATGTACCCAAAACTAAGGCAAATACATAACAGCCCAATGTTCACTTGCTGGAACCTGAAAGCCTCCAGCTGAAACTGCAGCTTATCAATTTGAGTTCGAGGCAGGTAGCGAGAGCTCGAGCCAGTGAACTTGGCATCAACCAGGCACCTGGTGAAGAAACAAGTTAAACACCCTGCAACACTTCTAGGATAGGCTGGGTAAATGGTCAGGGCTTACCCATTATTCTCTATGAATGAGTATCTGGGAGCAGAGTTCACATCAGGGGACACAGTGGCTACACAACGGTCCACAAACACACAGAGAGGTACATGGTTGTAAGTCTTCACAGAGGCCTCAATATTCACAATATCACCCAGGAAATACTGGTTTGAAGGAATCTCAAACTGCCACTCATCTGTTTCAAAGAAAAAAATAGATAAGGTCTACAAAATTAAGTTGAAACTACATTAAAAGCTGTATAATACAAACCAGTCATAAGCTTGAAGGAGAAGACCAACCGCTCTTCTGCAACCTTAGTAGCTGCATATGGTACCCAAGTGGGCACCAGGACATTGCTGCTCACATTATGCATTCTGTAGATTATAGAAAGAGGTCGGTCACCGCAAAATCTTTTACTACACGCACGAGTATACAGCCACCTTGAACTCAGAACCTTACCTTGGATAGTGACACTAAATACTGACCACAGCACCACTACTCCTGACAATAGGAACACCATTTGAAATCTCTTGGGGAGTATAGACCAGGGAGAAGGTATAAACAATCTCTTGGGGAGTATAGACCAGGGAGAAGGTATAAACAAGCTCATCTTCGGTTACCTAAAGATATAAGAATGTTACTCAAGAATTATTAAGAACTAAAACACTTTTGGTTAGAGGAACTGCCACATCCATGCAGTTCTGATTCAAAGAGGAGCACTCGAGCATTATTGTCCTGCCCTATTGGTCCACAGCCTCCCAGTGCAAAACCAGAAGCCATTAGTAGTTTTCCAGTCCCAAAGAAGTCCTCCATCACTTCCACATACACGGAATTCTCACCACACTGAGCCCCTATACTATTGGGAGACAAAGGGTACCGCAGCTCAAAAAGAATCTCTAGCTGTACAGGTTCTTCTGGCAGTCTTGGAAAGGTCCACGTCAGTTTTTCCATCGGACCCTGCAAAAGCTGTTTAGACTGAACACCAAGAGGATCTGACCAGGCTTTCCACCAAACACACCAGGAGTCTGCATTGGAAACTGAGAAGGAAATCTCTGTGGCACAAGCATGGGGTTGTTGGTTTGGGGAAACTGAGGCATTCTGGTTTCACTCTGCTGAGGAACTTGCATTTGTGACCAAGGCCTAAATGTACTAGGTTTCTGAGTTTGAATTGATCTTCCTCGCCATTGTGCATCAGACAAGCCAAATGCAAGCACAAGCACCAAGCCAAATGCAAGCACAAGCACCAAGCCAAATGCAAGCACAAGCACCAAGCCAAATCCATTTTGCCACAGCCCCATCACTGCTAAACTTGAGTTTCCATGAAGCATTTGAAGCCAGCATAAAGATTTATACATCTGTAAATGAGGGTGGCTCCGCCCCTCTAGTGATTGGCGTAATGCTACTCTAGACTTGTTCATTTACCTAACCAGCATGTAACAGGTGGATGTTGTTGGACATTTATTACGCAGATGGAAATCGGGATGTTGGTACTTTGTATTAAGAGCTACTCTTGCTTTTTTAAATTAGGCCTAGTCCACACGGGTATTTTTATAAACGGAGACTGAATCCAAAATGGCATACTTCCTTACTACACAGTAGGCAAAAAGCAGTTGGCAAAGGACTACGCCCCTGTCCCAAATGGCGCACTCCGGTCTTGTGCACCTCCTCTGAGTCCACACTTGGTGACGTCGGGAAGTGCAGACCTATAGGGCACTAGGCACAAGTCCACAAGGGTACATGGGAGTGCATTTTGGACAGACTTGAGGTCATCACGCCGGAAAGAGCGGGAAAGAGCAAGCGGTGCTTTCTAATCACTCTTGTTGTCATTCGCTGATTAGTCTGCGCAGCTTACCACCTAAACAACATGAGGTGGTCTTCTCCTGGCAGTTTCACGGTCAGCAGTCGGGTGCCCGAAAGAAGTCCATTAATTTTAAGTGGTGGCGGGAATGGCTTAAAAAACGAAAATCTTGCATTAGAAATGTGTTTGTCAAACCGTTACATAACAGATTTATATTAGGTGAACTGTCCCTTTACATTTTGAGCACAGACCAGACATGGACTTCTTAAGGTTGTAAACACTCGGGAGATCTTGTTAAAAAGAGAAAATTTGAGGAATAAAGAAGCTGACAAATAAAGTGTTTGTGTATCAGAATGCATTGTTAAATGTGTTTTTTTGTTTTCTTTTCATTGATCTACCATAACCTATAAACAGACTTTGAAAGCCACACAGCTTACCGTGAATGATTTAATTCATTTTTTTAGACAAGTGAATTGACTCGGTCACCATTCACCTCATGCACACATTTGTGCCTAGTCTTATCCTTAATACAAGCCCAAAACTGTCTCGTCGTCACACTGCTAACGTAAAGGCGAACTAAATCACACGTGTAATGGGACTTACTTAACGTTACACCCGCTCCGAGCCTCGAACCGGCCATGTCGGTCCGGCATGGGAGAGACGAGCTCGCAGCCTCTACCTGCACACGCATCTCTCACTCTAACAGCTGGCCTCCGTTACACGTGAATCACGTAATCACATCTTTTTCATCTAAAACGGTGTTTTGTAGTTTGCATCGGTGGATCCTGTCGCTCAACGTGTCCATCGTTAAAATGTTAACGTTAGCCATTTTACGTCGTGCGTGGCACTCTGAACCCCGCCTGTCTTTTTTTATTTGATTGGTCACGCTCGGCACTGTAACTCCCGCTTACGTTTGATTGGGCCGGAATTTTAGGCTGTGTATATATATATATATATATATTAGTTCAAGAAAGCTACTTTTTAAGAAACCTTTTTTAAGGCACTCTCTAAGAAAATGTGGTCTGAGATCAGCCTATGTGCTTGAACCTAAAGAAACCCTTCATTCAGCATCTAAAGCACAATAGGAAACCTTTACAACTGTACAGTACAGAATTATTAAACAACGCCCTCTACTGGTGAAGGGGTGTCAACAGTTAATTAAAATGAAGCGACATTTCACATTATCAGTTACTTTACGGAAAAGTAAAAGCCAGTATAATTCAAGAAATAAGAGAATCTGGTTTACTTAATGAGCATTGAGCCGGAGACCCAGCTACTTATAAAATGTCCTTCTCGTTTTTTCTCTCTCTTCCTCAGAACATATGCCATTTGTATTAATTGCTTAATGCCTGTTTATTTACATCAACCAGTGCCATTAGTATATGAAGAGTTTGGTTCCAAAATGAGATAACTCCGTTCTTTAAAACATTTGTAAAATCATGCGTTGCATTATGTTTTTGGTGTGTTTTATTGTGTTAGCTAGCTGTATTTGTGGAGTTACTGTGGCTTAAATCAAAACAAACCAACTGCAGTTTGATTGATATTAATCGGAACGCACAATAAAAAAACATGACGTGTTAACTCATTTTGGAACCAATCTCTTCATATGTAGCCTACAGTTTGTTCAGTACGTTCAAAAAATATGGGCTGTATATGTAAGCGGTCTTACTCGCACCGCTCTGCGCGGGCCTCGAGCCGACGTCGGTCCGGATGGGAGACGGGCAGGCACGCTAACGAGGAGGCAAAACAACGCAGCTTCTAGAGCGTCTCTGTTGGTCGGGGAGTGAGGTTTACAGACTGCACAGCTCTTCGCTGGCTGGCATCCGTTACACTCACCCCCCTAAACCTCGCTCCCATCCGGGTCACGGCACCAACGTAACCGGTCCTACTCGCACCGCTCTGCGCGGGCCTCGAACCGACGTCGGTCCGGATGGGAGACGGACGGGCGCTCTAACGAGGAGGCTAAAGAAATTCATCTTAGCATATTAATGCTTATGAATCTGAATGCACAATATAAAACATGACGTGTTATCTCATTTTGGAACCAGTCTCTTCATATGTATATTTTGTTCAAAAAATATAGGCTGTATATATATGTATACATACAGTATATACAGTATAATATATTAGTTCAAGAAAGCTACTATTTAAGAAACCTTTTTTTAAGGCACTCTCTAAGATAATGTGGTCTGAGATCAGCCTAGATGTGCTTGAATCTAAAGAAACCCTTCATTCAGCAGCTAAAACACAATAGGAAACCTTTACAACTGTACAGTACAGAATTATTAAACAGCGCCATCTACTGGTGAAGGGGTGTACACAGTTAATTAAAATGAAGCGACATTTCACATTATCAGTTACTTAACGGAAAAGTAAAAGCCAGTATAAAGACTTTAAAATTGAAGTGTTAAATAGCACTTTGTTAAAAGTGCTGCACAAACAAATATAACTGAATGTTGTTTGGCGTTGTATAAACGGACTGTAAAAATATTATATCATTATTAGAATGATTGACGTGAGGACCACCTCCAGTGGTAGAGGTCATCTAGTGGTAAAAGCCATCCGTTTATTAAAGTAAAAACTCAAAAAGAAGTTATGAGACAACTGAAGAAAGTGAGGATTTATTAAACAATTTCACATGACCACAAATAAGTGTTGCATTCGTGAAAGAGGAAAACGAGCATACTGTAGCTTCTACAAAATGACTTGTAATATACAGTATATTAGGCAACATTATTTCCATTACACTAGATGCTCTAAAAGCCATGTTTCACATTGAACAGAGAGTTTGCTTTTTCAATACGTGTACATCAAGTGCTGAAGATTTCATTGGTTAGGTGGTGAAAAGAATAACAACACGCCCTTATAAGAAAAATACCTTTATTTGGAGGCGTATGCTTTTTGTCATTAAAGCGCCAGGGGCTGTGAAAACAACAACACGATTCAAACACATTCAATATTGCAGTTGACCAAAAAAGTCAATTATGCGCTTCTGCACTTTCCTCGGGTAATATGGAAGATTCACACAAAAATAAAGTCCCCCAAAACCGGTTGCACAGAGCATCTCTAAAACCATATGTTTTCACATCAACAAGGAACCCCATTTTAATGCATATTCCCATAATATTTATGGGCTGTGGGCTGTTCATCTCTGCTTGAGTCAGTACACTGTAAAAAATGATTTTTTGAGTTTGTAAATAAAGCTAGCATTACTCGAGTATGTTTTACAAGCAAGTTGTATTTTGTCTTTCTACTTTAAAATGTCGCGTTTAATTCAATGTGTTACTTGAGGTTCCTTTGTAATTATTTGTGCTCTAATACATAAGTAAATTTAAATGAAAATGCCAAGTAATATTTACTTGGTGTTTTGTCATTAAATTAAGCGATGTATAAAACTGATGAACGCAAGTAAATTATACTCCACAAAGCCATATAATAGCTGCGCGTGCGCACTTCGGACATTACAACTGGCGCGAAGAGCCTGAGGAAAGCTTGCGCATCGAAACATTTTTTTTCAGTGCCTGAGGGGATTAAACTATGGTAAGTCATTAAATGTTTTCTTTTTAATTCATGTAGTAACGTTAGTACGGAGCCCGTCTGGTCACCCCTCGGAGAAAAGAAAGCTAGACCCGCAAATCCGTGCCCACAGTTTTGTAATTCGTTCCCTCAGTTTAAAAATCCGTGCTCTCGGATTAATAAACTGTACCCACAATTAACAAAACCGTACTCTCGGATTAATAAACTGTACCCACGGGTTTACAATCCGTGCTCTCGGTTTTGTAAACCGTCCCCTCAGTTTTTGAAATCTGTACCCACGAATTCATAATCAGTGCCCACGCTTTCGCAATCCGTGCGCACGGTTTTGCAAACTGTGCTCACGGATTTGTGGCCCCTCCCTCATTTTTGAAACCTGGCGCCGTAAGGCAAGGAACAGAACACGCTACATTGTGTGTTTAACGTTATTTTACAAAATGGAGAATTTCCTTAATTTTCTTAAAAAAGATAGAGAGTTGGATGACGTGACTGTATCAACTTTTCGAGAGGAGAAGGTAAAAACCAGTAGAATACGAGCAATGTACCAGGTTATGTCTTAAATCATTTAAAGTTACTCTCGATAAACTGTAGTACAACCATGGTTTTGCTAATAATCAATACCCCAAAAACGTGGTTACTACACTTTTATTACAAACAAACATGAATTTTCGTAAGGGAGTAGGTTGTAGGTTTACCAGTGAGGAAACATACAGAAATATATGTCATGTTTATGTCTCGATACACAAGAGACTTCAGACCGTACATTTACATAATTTACGCATTTGGCAGATGCTTTGGAAGCGACTAACATTGCATTTTACTACACATTTGTTTCTGACTATTTGCAATCCCCTGGGATCGAACCCATGGCCTTGGCTTTGCTAGCGCCATGCTCTAACCACTGAGCCACAGGAAAGCTTGTAAATATATACAAAAATACTTCAGTGGCAGAAAATACGATTTACATGATAATATTCCTAACGAAGGACAGCATGAATCAAAGTGAAATTGCACCATCTGTTGGTCATAAAATCAAAACAAACATGTAGGTCGTTTCAAACTTGTGACTTCCTTCTGCAGAACACAAAATATATTTTGAAGAATGTTGGTGGTAACCAGATTACATTGCCCTTATTGTATAATAATAATAATAATTATTATTAGTAGTAGTAGTAGTAGTAGCCTTACATTGTATGGATACTACTGAAACCAGTCATTTCTCAAAATATATTATTTTGTGTTCAACAGAAATTAACTGACATGAGGGTCATCATTCCTGTAATACAGAAAACTTTTCCAGGCAGATTATTTTGGGACATTTAAAACATGTTAACTTTTTTTTCTTCTAGATTGACTGCTATGCGATCAACAGTATGTCAGATGAACAGCTTTTGTCATATATCCCTAAATTTGGAGACCGGATAGCAATAAGACAGTACTGCAGAAGAGAGGTAGCTGCATTAGAAGGAACTTCCAGTACAGTGTCTAAAGCCACAGAAAACCTCATGTCAAAATTGCAAGAAAAACGTTCCTGCAAGAGGAAGCATAGTGATAATCGTGCAGAAAAACTCAGTGGAAACTCAAATGCCCAGAAAAATGAGCGAAGTTACCAAATGGGACTGTTTGAAGAGATTCGGGGCTCCTTTGTTCAAATCAAAGAAAAACGGGGTGGTGGAACCAGACACTTAAAAGCTTTGAAGAGTGCCACCATGGCAGAGCTATTGGAATGTGGCAAGAAACTGTTTTTTCCAAATGGAAAAAATAAATTAGGGGATATAACTGAATTTGAGTTGAAATTAAGAGACTTCACAGAGGAAGAACTAGATCCACAAACAAAATTAGGTGAACAATATGAAATAAGGAAGGTAAAGATACTAAGATTGTATCTGTCTTGCAAGAGAAAAGACACAACTCCAAGCACAAGGATTCAAAGAGTAGATGAATTCACATCTGAAAAGCCTGCTACCTCTGCTGAGGTATGTGAATGTGAGGAAGAAAATATTGCAATAACTGAGGAAAACCATTTAGTTGTTGATTTTCCATTTTTGTCGGATGACAGTGTGGTGTGGATAGAACCAGATACAGAGAATGAAACATATAGTTCAATTTCAGTTGATGAAGAAATTCAGTTTGGATATGCTGTTTTGGAAGATCATACTATACTTGATGACACTCTACCAATGGACCCTGTTCAAATAGTGCAAGAGAAACCACAGGCCACAAAGTTAAAGCTTCGCAGAGGAAACGTTTTTCAAGATCTCAATGCAGCTTTTACAGATGGCTTAGTGTTTCTCAGTGACAGTCTTGTAGAAATTGAAATGGTCCTACCTAATGGTAGCACTGAGAAAGGAGAAGACAATGGTGGAATTCTCAGAGATGCACTGAGTGAGTACTGGGGTACTTTTGTCATGAAATATACAACAGGAAACACACTAAAGGTACCCATGACAAGGCACGACATGAAAGATGAATGGGAAAATGTAGCTAAAGTGACAGTTCTTGGTTACAATACTGTTCAATACTTTCCCATTGTGCTAGCCAAGCCTTTTCTGTGTCACTGTCTTGGACTTACAATTAATGAGGATGAGCTCTTCACAGCATTTTTAGAAATAATTCCTCAAGAGGAAAAACAACTAGTTGAAGAAGCAATGAGAGACTTTACATCTGTCTCTGAAGGAGAAGAATGGATTGAATTCTTGGAGGCTCATAATGTGAAACTTCTTATCACTGAGAATAATGCCAGACAGATCTTACTTGATGTGGCGCACAAAGAAATTGTGCAAGATCCAGCTTACATAGCAGAGTGTTGGGGCCCAGTGTTGAAAAATCTGAAACTGCCTTCAGGAGGACTAAACGAATTAATGATCAGCCTTACTCCAACAGCAAGAAAAGTTGTAGCTATACTACAGTACGAAACGCTTAACAACAGAGAATGCCAGATCATGGATTATATTAAGAGATTCATCAAGAGCTGCAGTGATGTTCGGCTCAGAAAGTTTCTGCGTTTTTGCACAGGTGATTGATTGATTCATATATTTTATTGTTATTATATTCAATCTATATAGTAGATACTGCAAAAAACTATGCATTTATTTACTTTTATATTATATTACTATATTACTGTTATACTGTTTTGTTTTCCCTGTTGTATATTACATTTTACATTGTTTAAATTGTATGCATACATTTAAGTTATTCGTTGGATTTTTTTATTGGCAGGAGCTGACCTCCTTGTTGCAAGGTTTATTCATATCCGATTTGTGCAACCACAGAGTTCCTTCACAAGAAGTCCCCAGTCCCACACCTGTGGATGTGTTTTGGAAGTTCCAAACAATTATACTTCATACCTTGAGCTTGCAGAGGAGTTCACAAATGTCCTTGAATCAAACATATGGGTGATGGATATTATATAGAGGTAATACTGATAATTACAAAGAATATGTCTATTATGTTTATGTATTAACATTGTCTAATATTCTTATCAATGTTGTTTTTGTCTAAGGTGGTACAGGGTAGCAGACAGTACAGTATGTGCAACAGCAGCATGTGACGTGGCTGTACCTGTATCTTCTTTGCTTTATTCAACGTCTCACTCACAGTTTGAGATTTACAGTACTTATGTATTGTTTTCTTGTATATATTAAGACAATGTGTAATAAAATGCACATATGTTGTTACAGCAGGGTTACAATGTAAAGTTATATAGATTCACATTCAATTTTAATGTACTCCTGTTTTCAGTGTTTGTTTTGCATACTAACCTATTCTTACAATGCATTGCAAGTTCCAAAAGCAACAGTGTTAGACATTTATTGAATAGGCTTTAGAAATGTGTTAGCTAAAGATGAAGCCAATTCATTCGAAATCATTAATTGTTGCTGTTCTCCCTGAATACAAAGTTTACACAAACAAACAAAAATAAATAAAATGACATTTTTGATGCCTCCTTTTAAAAATAAAATATTATTTTTTTAATATTATTTTATAATTAATATTATTAAGTAGTAAACAAGACTACAGCAATAAAATTAGACATGTAACAGTTGGATAACAGATGGATATAAGTCAAAAACAGAATTTCCTTAAATTACTGTAAATCTAATAATAAAGGAATTGACTCTGTCCATAACAATTTTAAGAATTGTTTTTTAGGTGTCTTTATCTCACAATATTTAACACTGCTGTAAGCTCTTGTCGTAGTGCAAGGTAGAGATCAAACGCTGTATACCTATCCTTGGGAATTCTGAAATGATGCTGTGCCATTATGTGTGAGCACAGTGTGAAAATGTCCTCATCACAATAAGAGATTGCAGAGCGATGGGAGCATTGATCTTCGCAGGTGTCACAGTCTTCCCCTGGTACTAGGCATATGTAGTCTAACGTGTTATATAATTCAGGAAGGGTGTACATGACATCTGGCCGACCATGTGGAACAAGTCTGTTTCTTGATGGACGAATCAGGTGGCTGTTCCAGATATCTTTTGTAGAATCCAGTTCTTCCTGTAAAAGTCATAAAGAGCAAAGAGTGATGTTCCCTGTGTTACAGAACTGCGCGCATGCGCGAGTGTGTGTGTGTGTGTGTATTTACCTGGATCAAACCCAGGAAACAGAATAAGACAAGGTTCTTGTCCAAAAAGCTCCCATCAAAGTTGCCTTCATCTTTAATTTGGTGAAAGTATTCAAGCCAAAAGTCCACACACTCTTTTCTAAGAACACCCCACCAGCTCTCAATTCTCTGGTTGGCTGTGCTTTTGCCATAAATGAAGCTTCTCTCTCCAGCAAGTGGGTCAGCATCTCCACGTCGTAAGTATCGCTGCATATCCCTAATTGTGCTGTTTTCTGTTCCCATATCTGCTCTCAGGATTAGAGGAGATCCACCAAGAGCTCTTACTGTCTCAAGAAAGTAACCTCCTATGACTTTAGGGTCACTGCTTGTGTAGTATGCGTTTAACCACAGTATTTTACGTGAGAATCCATCAATTGACCCGTTGATACAAATGCCAAATGGCTTTAATTTGTCATAAGAGTCAACATGCCATACAAAATTGGGGCCTTTTGAAAAATAAGATCTTCTGTGCAATCTTCTTTTTCTTCGCCTTTCAGTGCCCAGTGGATCAAGAGTAGACAGAATGAGGCGGATGTCTTCCTTGCGTACATGAAGTCCTTTCTCCTTGCATTTACTATACATCCATCTATATCCATGCAATGCTCCTGAGCCCTGAAGTTCTTCCCTGACAAACTGAACAACACTGAATAAGTTGTCAAAATGTTTTCTTCGAAATAGTCCATTTCTGCTCAGGATTTTTTTAAGTGTCTTTAGGCTAATAGTTATCCCGTGTTTAACACTTAAAATATAAAGGATTTCTTTATAAGGTAGACCCAAGTCAAAGTAATATTGAATTAAATCAAATCTGTCCATATGATAAGGAATAAACAACCTGTGCTCAACATAGATGGAAGGCAGTTTTTATCACCTAAGGGTAAACAGAGAGAGAGAAAGAGAGAGTTACTGGACAGTATTCTGTACAATGTATTTAAACACTATGCTTTCTTTTTTGACCATTCACATAATTTACCGCATTTGAGGTAAAAAGCTCATTAAAATAGAATAACAACACTACTTGTTAAGAATGTAAATGAATAGTAGACATTTCTAAAAATGTAAGGTTATATAAAAAATAGGGCTGTGAAGCAATTAAAGTTTTTAATATAATAATTACATGATGTGCCGATTAATAAATCTAATAAGTCGCCAATTAATTGTGCATCACACTAATTTAAAGCAATTATTACAAGAAAACATTACAGCAAGTAGCTTCAGAATATATTATTAATTTTTTAAGATAAAACGGCAATAATTTTGTTTTTCAGAAGCTGAATTTGTATTTATATATATTATGCAGCAAAACGGTTTGGTTACCAACATTCTTAGGAAAATCTTCATTTTCCCCAAAGAAATAAAGTCAGGTTTTAAACGAAATGAGGGCAAGCAAATATAAATAAACAATGTAAATGTTCTTTTTTTTGGCAAAAACTATCCCCATTTTAACATTTATAGTGTGTTTAACATTTAAATAATGTGAACATTAAAAAACTGACAGTAGGTGGCGGTAAATGTCATTAATTCATTGGATTCACTGAATTCGTTCAAGAATGCAGTAAATGATTCTTTATGGAAAGGAGCCACTGATTAATTGATTAACTCAAGAAACGTAATTATTTAGAAACGAAATTGTTTTGCTCAGAGGCACGTAACAGTTCCCCTGAGTCTAATATTTTAGTTGAAAATTAAGAAAACAGAATAGCCTACTGTGTAATGTGTATATAAAATATACCGTAATATTACTTAATTTATTTAGCTGTTGTATAAAATCAACATGTGCACTCGTAGTTTTCTGGAAAAAACTGCACTGGTGTGATATTGCGCTTGTGTGATATAGCTAAATAAATATGACATTCATTGAGGGTCATTTTTGCTCAGACATCTTTAATTGTAGGTTGTTTCTAATACAATTCTTAAGGCTATATCACGCAGTAAGTTGTTGCCAGCATCACATTTATCACCAATCAACTGTATGAAATGTAAGATGACCTACACTGTAAAAAAAAATCCGTTAAAAAACGGATAATGTACTGGCAGAAAATTACCAGTAAATTTTCCGTTATGTTTACGGACATTTCCTTCAACCCTTAAACGGATATTTCCGTACATTTACAGTACATCCTCTGTACTCCTTACGGACACTCCGTCAATCCTTCGGCAGAAATCACTATCATATCTGTACCGTTTTTAAAGACCGTACCGTTGTAAAAAACTGGAGAGACATTATACTAGCCCGTATTTCCTGGTACTTATACATTTAGGTAAGTTTCAACTAAGGAACACTTAAATTGTCTTTAAGGGTAAAACCAACGCTAAAATGCAATAATGACAGTAACCCATCACCAGGCCATTCTGTATACAACAGAATGATCAAATAAATTTACCACAATACATGCAAACTGAACGTTTATTTTTATCTCATGTAAACATATTCATAAGTGCTTTTAATGTCGTTTGTTTGCTTTAAACATGATGACAGTACAAAACAATGAAATGACATTCAACAATGAAGATACAATTCATTTAACACTTTTATAAGCACAGTTTCAAAACTGCTTGTTTAGTTAGACAATTTCTTTTTGCTACAAAGAACAAAAAACAGAATTAAATTATTAGTGGTTGCAAGCTTCTAAAGTGAAAACTTGATTTAAAACCAGGCACAAGAACAAATTACAGGCATCAACCCAAACCTGTCATACAAAGACTGATGCTTCCATCACTCAAATATTGAACTAACAGTTCATATAAAGATACGCAAGGGTCTCTAAAAGTGATTGTTTGCTGCATTACACAGCAAAAAGTCATACAAAAACAAACATGAACAAATACTTTTAAAATAAATGTCAAACATGTATTTTACAAGCACCAACTCAAACAAAGACAGGACAGAAGCATCATCAAAATCATCAATAACAACTGCAATGTTTACATAAACCACTCTCGCAATTGAACTCTTCAATGCAGTCATTTTTTACTCATGAAATGAAAAAAAAAAAAAGTACAATCACAGGAGGAAGAGCAGGCACAAAGTGGTTCAATGACATGCAAGGTGGCCTGTGTGCATGTGCATTCTGTGTACCTTACTCCAAGTGTGAGTTTAGACATAAAACTCTAATTTTCTATGGGTTTTCAAAGTTGTTTAGTTCATAAAGGAACTTCAGCAGTCTGGGAGGGATGCGTTGGTGCTTTGTTCCCTTCATCTCAGCCTTAGACCCTCGCTCGGGATTTATTCCAAGGAAAACTCTTAAAGAAAAGGATATGTTTTTTAGTAGACAAGTAATAAAATCAATGACACTGAAATGCAGACCAAACACGTTAATGCATCGTGATCTGAATGCAGGGAAATATGCAGAAGTCGATCGCCATCATTTAGAAATTAGATAGCATTTATGTATGAATCGAGATCGATTTTTCGATTAAGCATGCAATCCTAGTTATATGTCTGTTTTTTTGTTGGCAATGGGCGCATACGTGCATTATGTAAACAACACAAACTTCTAGTGAATCAACAGTTATGCAGGAGTAAAGTGATGATGTATTGTGTGCTCATGCTTCAGTTCCGCCTCCCCTGCACGCCTCCAGGAGCTTGGTTGTTTTTTTATAAATGTGATCAAACTAAATACTCTTCGAAGATATGAAGTATGCAATACTACTGTATAGGTACTCAAGATTAACATGAGATTGGCAGAAACTGCGTGTTACCCCTGCTTTAACAACAGATTTTAGTAGATGGCAGTTATCAGCTAAACTGTCTTTAAAGTATTTTATCCTGGAAACAGCAAGATTCAAAAATGTTGAATTTAATAAACAGCAACACAGCAATATGGTCTACACACAACAATTCAAAACAAACTGTGTTGCATACCTTTGTATGAATTCCAGGGTAAGTCCCATCTCCTTTGGGTATTTTATGTTCAAGACATAAAACAAACAAAAAGCGTAGCTCAGGGCCACAATAGGGGAGGTGATGTGGTCATTAACAACCTCTTGATCGACAGCAATCTTAAACAGACCATTTGCTTAAACATAAGACAACAGTATTACAAATGGAAAACATTACATGTCATCTCAGAAAACCACTCTAAACACAGTTATTTTAATCTTTTATACTCAAACAATTGGGTTCTCTACTGATGATGTATGTTGTTGGTAGTAACAGAAAAAAATATGCCTTCATCTTCAGCAATGTTTTAAAATTATGAAATTGTTTAAACAGCTAAATTAAGAGAAAACATCACAAATAAGCTGGTGCAAGAAAATATGTTAATATGATAATAGACTACAAACCCATAATAAGAATGCAGGGTGTGCTTGGAATGCTAGCAAAAGTTGAGTCCTGTTGTTGGAAAAGAAAACATCAAAGAAACACTATAAATGTTATGAACTGTTACCGATGTATAAACTGCTTCCCTATACATGGTTACATCATAACGGAGTAAGGGGCAGATCAGACAGAATGCATTTGAAAACATGAGCAGCAGCGCACTGCCTTTTTGGTTGACTTTTTGAAAACAGCAGTGTTTTTTTATGTTGACTAGTCATGTCAGTCAGGGATTCTAGCGCAAGAACTCTAGTTGCTGTTAACTGTCATATTAGCAGAAACATTAAAAAAAATGCGCAAGAACAGGCTGCTTGCACTGACTTTGCTCAGTTAACCCCGCGAGAGCCACCACAAGTTTCTCCATCATTGCAGTCTCTGGACGTTTCAAGCAACTGTAAAGTTCCATCACCACAACGGACAGCCCACCTCTCCATTTGATTGGACAATGGGAAAAAAATGTGCATGACATAAAGATCTTTTCTGCTCAGAGTTCATTTTTTACATGGTGCTAACCATGTAAACCATCAATTATGATGCTAACCATCAATTTTTGCTACACGACTGGCTGCTTGGCTGTATAGAGCTTTTCATCTCAGGTGGTGTCCTACAAGTGTAAAGGGACAACTTTGGACAATGCCCAAAGGGTCTAAGATTAATATTAACATTGCATTAATAGTTCTAAAGCATGAAAAATCTAAACCTACCTCATGTTGGGAAAAGAGGCAATCAGGGTTTTCCTTGAAGAATTTGGCAATGGCAGAGATCAGTTGTACTGGATTTTCAACTAGTTGCATCTTCATGCCTTTTGAGTCAAGAAAATCTATGATGGTCTTTCCTTTTTTTGACAATTCCTCAGCCAGCTTTTGTTGCACCGGAAAGCCAAGAAGAGTACATGTGTGATCAAATAGGTAAACTGCTTCAAAAAGGAAGGGCCACTCTTCCATTACTGTGTTGACAGTGCTTCCTTTGTTGATCGTTGCACGCTGGATGGAATATGTTTCCGCCATCAGTTTTCGAACACTTGACTCATGCAGATGATTGGTTCTAAAGGCATTTTTCAATTCATTGTGCTTAGATTCTAGTTCAGGTGTACACTCAATATCAGGCTGCCACTCTACACATCCATAACGATCTGAATGTACAATTCCATCCCCAACCGAGAGCAAAGACGGACTACCTGTCACATAAATGCTAAATTTACAATACTTGGTATTTAATGCTAAACTTACATCACACGACAGCAGTTTGAAGTTATGGCTGCACTCAGTGACTTTGATTGGAGGTAGCTGGGTGGGTGTTTGTAGGGGGTGGGGGGGCTTGTTGGTTGTGGTTCGGGGCGTTTCATTTGTTGGGACTGTGTGGGTGTGGTCTGGTTGGTCTTGTTTTGTGGTCGATGTCGGACAACAGAGGAATAAAGTTAATTATGCCATTACTACTTTTCCCTGGTTGTTCCTCTGTTGTCTGTTGTTGATCGCGGAATGGGACCGGGTTGGACCTGCACGGTTTCGGCGGGTGGGGCTTCCTGGGTCGCGGCTCGTGGGCTCTCCCTGTTCTTCGTGGACGTTGCTCGGTGGCTTTGGTCGGGGTCACTGAGTGCAGCTATGACACGTCAGAGGAGATCTGGCCCTCCCGGCTGAGCCTGGTTTCTCCCGAGGTTTTTTTTTCTCCATTATTCAGCATTGGAGTTTGGGTTCCTCGCCACAGCAGAGCAGTGCAGTGTTGGCTTGCTCACCGGGAGACTGCATTTATTTATTCATTTATTTATTAGATATTATTTATTATAATGATCTTGCTTGGTCTATAAACACCATGCACTGTGCTGTGTTTTACCTTTCTGTGTTTTTCTTATTTGCTCCTGTAAAGCTGCTTTGGAACGATGCACATTGTGAAAAGCGCTATATAAATAAAATAAAATTGAATTGAATTGAATTGAATGTTTATCTGGAGAGGTTGTTGATTGTCACCATTGTTAGGGTTTTTATGATAAATAAATCTAACAGTATGAATAAATTGCCCTTTAAATTAAGATCATGTGGCAGCGACCGGTAATGATAAGACTTTAAAGTAATCAATTGTCCTTACCATCTTGTCCTGCTTTCATGTTAAGAAATATGCTTACTTTTATGCTATACTGAGCTGCATTTACTAGAGACCCCAGGTGTAGGTTTTTGCTAATGAAAATAGCACATAAGCAATTAAAATACTGTAATTGTTAATTTACAAAAGTATTTGTAAAAAGTATTTATCATAAATAATTACCATCTGACGAGATATCATTTTCAGAGTGAAATCTGCTTGCACTGTAAAAAATGTCCATAATTTTTTTTACAGAAAACAACAACTGCCAGCTGTGGTTACCTGAAAATTCTGTAAAAATATGGAAAAAACATGTAAACAGTTTACAGTTTAAAACAGAAATTATCTGTGTTTTCAATGCGTAACTGTACATTTGCTATAAATGATAAAACTGCTATTTTGTTGGAACACTTACATCACCTAAATAACTTTCTTAAAATAAATTGTTTTAAAAGCACATGGTATTAAAATTATTGAAAATCAAATGTGTTTTTATTTATCACTATGACACATGTCTGAAGTACTGTGTCTACACATTACACTGCAGAAATTATTTGGAGATTAACTGTGATTTATTTATTCTATTTCTAGAGGCAACACAAAAGAACTTCAAGACGTTGAAGGCGATTGATGTAGAAGACCTGATCGCATTAGTCCTGAAATTTGCCCCACACAGGAATTTAAAATGGTAATCATGCTTTTTTACAATATACTTTGATATTACCTGTAGTATTAACTACAGGTTAAAATATATAAAATATGTTGTCCAGTGAAAGGAATGCATTTACAGTATGTTTCATTTAAAGTTCTACAAAACCTGTTCTGAACCACCATAATACCCTATCCCACAGCGACATCTAGCGGTAAATTAAAATATAAATATTATTAGAATCTGTTTAAAAACTACACTAATTACTAACAACTGTTATTCTTATTCTAAATTATTAAATCAATTGATGTGTAAAAGAAACGGCATGTTTGGAAGAAAAGTGGAGTTATTAACATTTACACTTGCTTATGCAAACGATACTTTAAATATTCTTTAGATATTTTAAAGTATACTTTAAAAAGGTAATATATAATTTTGTACTTTTTGTGCACTTTAATATACGTATTTGATTTCCCCGCTTATTAAACAATCCAAATCTGTTGCATACATTTTTAAACTCCAATGTCAAATCAGTCCTTATCAACATCACTTAATATTGTGACGCTGCACTTGAACTGTATTCAATATGCTTGTTTTTTTCAGTAATGAAAATACACAGGAATACACAAAACACGTTTAATCTGCAATTAATGTCTGCTTTTTACATAGGCTAAAAGGAAATATTTAGGCTATGTTTTTAATCAAACCATTTGATGCGACCGTGCACAAACTTTCTTGCTAGTAAATTAAACATTTACATTTAGTTTACTTTTAGTCATTTTTCATTAATTTGTTAGTCTAATTGTTTATTCTAATTTGTCCATGGAACTTAAGTTGCATTTTTCTTTGTTACTTTTGCAGATAACGGTGGTGGCAGACATTAGATTTCCAGAGTTCACACCGACGAAGAGTTCAAGTTAATCCGAGGATCGTTTTTGTAGTTCTATAGTTATATAGACTTATTGTTTTGGCATGCAGTATTTTTGCACGTATTGATTAAATTATTTTGTTCATTTAGATTTTAATTATATTATATTATATTATTACAAACTTACCGTTTGTAAGCCCGTCCGATGTTGATTCGTGACCGTCCTTGTGTCCGATCACTCTCTCGCTTTCTTTTCTTTGCTTTCTCCGACAAAACCCTCTTTGTGACCTCTGTTCAATGCAATGTATTTGGTCATTTGCACTGTGTTACATTAAATATGATGTGTTTGCATCCTCAGTTGTGTCTTTCTACAACATCTGCTCTAGGCCCAAACCTCATTCTCACCTCTGACCTCTGCACAATCCACTTTTGTGGTTTTTGCAAGTGTTCATAACATTCTGCACTGTGTTACATTAAAGATGATGTGTTTGCATTCTCACTTGTGTCTTTTACAGCATCTGAGGAAGGCCCTTTGTGTGTATGAGCTCATTTTGACCTGTGACCTCTTCATAAAGCAATGTATTTGTTCATTTTGCATATGCTCATCACACTCTGCACTGTAATACATTAAAGCGCATGTGTTTGCATTCTAACCTGTGTCTTTAACAGCATCTTAGGAAGGCCCTTTGAGTATATGAGCTCAGTTTGACCTGTGACCTCTGTTCAATGCAATGTATTTGGTCACTTTGCATATGCTCATAACGCTCTGCAATGGTACACATTACATTTCAAATGTGTGAATGTAAAACTTTTAAACGTGTGATTCTGTTTATTAAAAACCGCACAAATAGACATTTTAATTTTAATCGACACCTTACAAAGGTAAATACTTGAGATACATTTACCAATGACTTGAAAAAAACATTGAAAACAGAATGAATGGGCTTAACCCAAGCGTTTCACTTGCCCATTCATTCTGTATTCAATGTTTTTAGCTCTTCAAAAGAATACTTTAAATTCATTATCAATTCATTGGTAAATGTAGCTCAAATATCAGTGGTGTAAAGTATTGGAGTAAATGTAATTAGTTACTGTACTTAAGTATCTTTTTGGCTACTTTGTAGTTGTACTGAGTATTAAAGATATTAGCAACTTTTACTCTCTACTTAACTACATTTTTGAACAAGTATATGTACTCTTTACTCCACTACATTTGTAATGACTAATGCAATTACACATTACATTTTGCATGGCACCTATCTTATAATTAATATTTTTTGCAGCAGTTTATTTTTGCTACAGAAGAATTAATATTGCCATTTAAAGGGCATTGAAGGTACTTCTTGTGAATTTTGCCCTAACTTCTTTATGTGAATACGAGTGCATTGTCAGGTAGTTGACAATCGCTGGCTTTGACTTTTTAATTTTACTTAACATTATTTTATTTATCCGTCATATTGAAGAGACCTTTTTGGAAGGAGTTTGGTTTACCTAGAGCGCTTGAGCTTAAATGAGACTTGGGTGTTTGTAATAGATGCTATGGTGTTATAAAATGGTTATATGGTGTTATTTGTTATAAAAGTTATGGTGTAGGCCATGACTTGTTGCAATTTTGAGGTGTTCAGTCTTATTATGATTTAAGAAAATAAATGCGATTGCTCTCCTCACGTATCGACTGTTTCTTGTTTTTCACTGACGTGTCTCTTAAGTGTTGAGGACTATAGTGCTGCTTTGAGCCTACATTCAGTATGAGTAAAATACTCAAGTACTGTTAAAATCAGATACTTGAAGACTTTTACTGAAGTCGTTTTGGAATTGGTGACTTGTAACTTGTAATGGAGTAATTTTCACTGCAAGGTATCTGTACTTTTACTTAAGTATGGTTTTCAGGTACTCTTTACACCTCTGATAAAATTCATTTTCAGTTCTATTATTGCTACCTTCTATTATAACAGACTGTAAATGGATGAGCTTACGTTTTCTGTCTATAACACATGAACGTGGACGCCCGGAAGCCTATAGACTAATGGAGACGTGGTTTTTTTGTACGAGGGTCCGGGGTCCGAAATCGCACACAGTACGCCGCAATCCACCGACCGACATGCCGAAAGCACCGACTCGCAAAACGAAAGAGAAAATAATTGCCCTTCTTCCAGAAAACGCCCTCGTGCATTGTTGGCATGCAAAAGGCTTGTTCAAGCTCTTGCAGTCCCAACCGAGCGGCCTTACTCTGCGATCTGGCGGGTCGGCAACCGTGACACCGGGTTCCATGTTGTAATGGTTAGCACTCTGGACTCTGAATCCAGTGATCCGAGTTCAAATCTCGGTGGGACCTCTCACCGGAACTTCTCCCTTTTTCGGGGCGTCCATGCAGAACCCCGTCAGAGGGGTTGTCAACGCCCCACCGTTTGAGCCTTTCTCCTAGAACGTTTGCGCTGTCAACGAAGCACGAGTGAAGTTCATCCATGTTTACGTGCAGGAGTAGGGTTGTACTTGTGGAACGATGAACCACATAGAAGATGGAGGGTACAGCAGAACAAATTGCCCATGTCTGAGACGTTAATGTGATTGCAAACAAACACACTAAAAAAAAAAACATTTGGCAGAGAGATTTTTCATGCCCAGGGCTAAGGACTTATTTTGACAATTGCTCAACACTAAGGGTGGATAACGCTTTTCAAGAAACTACAGGAAAGCGCAAAGAGACGCACCACAGCACACGTGCACACTGGCTTATTGAAAATGCAAGTAACACTGCAAGAAAACGTGTGGAATCTCTAAGTGACAACTCATTGTCTTTGACGTAAGCTCCTGCACCGTTGCTCTGGGTAAAAGCAATGCTGGAATTGCCACAGCGCTCTTCGAGTGCCCGTAACCGTTAGTGAAGCCTAAGAGGATCATCGGGATTGAAGGGCTTTCGACCCAGCGAGATCTACCTTAGATCCAACCATGATGGGAGACTCTTGTCGTGTTTCGGGTGCCACGCGAGGAGAACACGGCTCTCTGATGGGTTTGTGACTGAACACGATATAGCAGGAGTCACACGAGCCTTTTTGCTTCACTTAACGGTACGCGCGAATCCTATGCAAATCCAGAACGTGAAAACATGAGCCTCGTGGCCAGTTAGCTCAGTTGGTTACAGCGTGGTCTTAAAAACGCCAAGGTCGCGGGTTTCTTTCCCCATACGGGCCATTGACTTTTCTCTTGCATCCTGTCCATCACTCATGGCTACTGCGCCTAGGGTCCTTCGCGGACAGGCCTGCGCAAGTCGACGTGGCCGAAATGGCGGTACCTGACAACCACAAGTCTGTAAAATAAATCCAATAGTATGCCGAGTTCCATCTTTAAAAAACCAATTCAATCACAAAGTCCATTTTTGGCCGTCTAATGAAATTGCAAGGTCCATTTTTCATAAACCAATCACCGCACGTAGTCCATTTTTATCCATCATTGAGCGCATTCCATCCAATCTCCGCTCTAGGAATGTTATTTGCTCGGGTAAGTTATGTTATTTATATTTCGCTCGGGAATGTTATTTATATTTTGTTAATGAAATGGCTTATTTTATGAATAGCAAGATTGGCTCCGTAAAATTAGCCTACGATTAAAGTTACCTCAGCTGTCAGAATTCAGTCAACTGGATCAGGTAACGTTAACTGTCATTGATCCTAACAGCTAACAGTTATATATTTGTAATGTAAATAATTTTAGCCGGTGTTGTCTGACTTTGTGTAACTTCAGTTAGCAAACCTTATTTTTTGATAGGTAACGTTACCTAATTTACTTGTAATTACATAAGCATATCTGATATGTTAACCTTACTTCATGGGACATGGCGATGGTCTGTTAGCAGTGGGGGTTGACGTAAATCTTATTGTATATCTTATTTTGTTTATTAGCTATAGGCTACTGTAACATCACCGTTAAATTAAACTGGCACAAAATGTAACTGTTAACCCTCTTGTTGTGTTCCAGTCGAATTTGATCGATTTAAAGTTTTCTCTCTGAAAATGTAGTTTATTTAATCTGTCATGAGGTTCCATGACTTTGTCCACATAGGGCATCTGAACAAACAAAATAAATTTGGATAATGTTGATCAAATTTTGGGTGTTTTGTTTACCTTGTTTATCACCTGTGGAATTCCTGGTCAAAAATGACCAGTCATTAGAAGTGAATGGAGGAGACTACAATAAGTGTATAAAATTGAGTTCAGGCAAATGTCCTCATTAGATGGACACAGTTGAAATAGCACAATATATTTAATCTTAGTATTTGTTGTAGTCAAAATAATCCATACATTATGCTTTTTTAAAATCAAAAACGAGTTGTATGAGCCCAGGTCAATGAGGCATACAGGCCATAAATAGCAAACATGAGTTCAAAACTTGTACTGTATATTCACCTAATGTTGTGATAGATCTTTTTTTATCAACTTAAGTTTTTGTGAACATTACATGTATATCTATTATTATGGATTCATAATCTGCTATAATGTGGCAGTCATTTTGGACCAGGAACACAAAACTAGCTAACATGAAATGAACACAAAAGGAGGGTTAATGCCGTGTTGTCGGGCTACAATGGCAGTTAGTGTAACATATTCTGTATTGTTTTAGGCAACAATATGGCTTCAGCTAAGTCACACAAAGGCATGAGCGATGCTAACTGGTTTGCGCGTCTGGAGAGTTTTGCCCGAACAGGAGTTTGGCCATCTAGGGAGGGGAATAGACCTTCTCCCCGACAAAAAAGATGGCATGAGTTGTATCAGAAGGTAAATTATGCTGCCAGATTCATGTGTGAACTCGTATGATAATACATTGTGCGATTTTTAAATAAGTGATTATTTACATATGTAAATACAATGTAATATTGATATAATTATGATGACTTATGGCTGTTTTGAGATAACGTGGACAACAGTGTCGTAGCTATACTTTATGTTCACAGATAGAAAAGTGCCCTCTGCAAATGAGGGGGCAGACCACCCTTCTGAAGGAAGCTCAGATTTGTTTTTGTGGATTTCACAAGGTAACTTCAATTAGCCTAGTTCAAGTTGCATAAATAGATCTGTTTGCAATATCAATGTGTCTTTTTATCTGAAATCACATTAAGAAGACTTTATAATATTATGTCTGGTATATCTTTGTGCATGTATTACAGGTTCATCCACCAGTCACAGTGGATGCATCACAGAGCACACCTGCTCAAAGCACACCCTCCATCAGTGATGTGTCACGTTCTGCAAAGATGGCCAAACTGACATTGTCAATGGTAAGCAGACCTTACTATTGCAGGTATCAATGCAGACATTGAAACATCTCAACCTTTTCCTATAGTGTTAGGGTTTTGATATCATTGACTATGACAAACCTTTTCAGTTTGAAAAGTCAAGGTTTGGAGGCTCACATGTGGCAGCAGCAAAACCCAATTTGAGCACCCAGAGGAAAACCTCTCAGGTTAATATGAAAGACATCATGACTTTATCAAGACATCATCACATGATCACTACATCATTTTATTTCATTAAAAAACAATTTGCAATTGATCCCCTTAATAGATGATCATAATGTTTGACTCCACAGACATTAGAGCACTCCAGTTCAGCAGCAGCTTCTAGCCCACCCTCTGATCCTCGTCCTCCTCCATCCCCCAAACCTCATCGGCCTGTCATCCAGTCCTCCTCTACCTTCTTCCTTCCTCCAGCTCAGAGATCACAACGCATAAAAGAAACAGCAACACCATCGACTATTTCTGAGTTTGCTGTTGTGAGCAGCCCAGTAAGATGTCATTCAAAATATGAACATGCCTTTGTCATTTAATGCTGTCGTAGCTTATACTTAAACTAGTGTTTTTGTAAATATCAGCAGGTCTCATCTCAGCCAGAAGACCCTGCGGATCTCCCACTACTGTGGCCACAGACAATGCCAGAGCAGGACCAGAAGTGGGTGTCGGAAGCACTTTTTAGGGTTGGTGCAAAGGGAAAGCTGGAGCTGCGTGAAAACCTACAGTTGTGGTATCACCCCCCACAACCAGCCCTGTTGTACCACCAAGCTCCAACACCTGCTAGATTTTTTTCACAGCGGCTCTTGCTCTGGATGCCATATAGGCTATGGAAGGTGCGGCTCCAGTGTACTAACCCTGCCTGTGCCCGGCAACAGCTGTGTGGTGGTGGTCTGCACAGGAGGGTATGACAGGTGTTAGATATCGACAGATACTACAACCTGGTCACAGAGACCCTAATCTGTACCAGGTGTAGAACCAGCTACCTGTCCTGGAGTCATGCTGTGCTGCAGCAGTTGGACCTGGCCCATCGATCTGAATTCAGGGTCATCCTCACACGCAAGTAATTATTTTGCAGTCATGTTCACTCATATGCTACCTTTTTTGAGAAATATTTCCTAGATACCTGAAAATAAGATACTTGAATTAATACCTTTTGCCAAGGTATGCCTGTGACATTCGAGTTCTTCGCTTGTTGCGTGAGAGGGGCATGGGGAATGGCCCAGTGAGGATCATCGGCCAGCTGAGGGAGAACCACAGTGAGGAGTGGTTAAAACGTGTGGCTCGGTACACATCAGAGTGTGTGGCCTTTTTGGATAATCCTGGCCTGGATCCACTGCACTTCCAGGAACCACCACCGCTTGCTCCTGTACCCAGCTACAAATGGCTCCTCACTGTATACAGCCAGGACATCCTCAACAGACTCGATCACATCAAGGCCAGCATCACATCCACGTACGGATCAATTATAAAAATGGATTCAACTAAGAAGGTCAGAGGAGCTGGTTTAATGACTGTACCCTTATCTATAATGTATTGGTATACCAAAAGAGCTTTATTTGTCAATGTTACTGATTTGAATGTATGTTGTATTATTTGCTATGTTTATTGTTTCTTTCAGATCACCAAGAAGTTGAGTGGGCCTGCGAAAGGCACAGCACAGTGGCTTACCTCAGTAGGCAATGAGGTAGGTCAGGTGCTGATGAGTGTCCTGACTGCAAATGAAGGGGCTGGGTTAGACCTCATGGCTGCAGGGCTCATGGAGAGATACCAGAGAGCTGGTGTTGATCCTCCCACTATCCTGTATGTGGACTGTGACTGTTGCAAGGAAGTGGGAGAGACTAAACTGAAGAGGCGGTTCAGCGGCTGGCCTGATGTCATCGTCCGTCTAGACATTTGGCATTTTATGCGACGTCTGGCAGTAGGATGCACCACAGATGCCCACCAGTTGTACCCTACTTTTATGGCTAGGTTGTCGTCCTGTATTTTTGAGTGGGACGCAGGGGATCTCACTCTGCTGAGAAAGGCCAAGAGGGAGCAACTCACCCAACAGGGCTGGCCTGCAATGACGGAGGCAGAGCTTGACCGTCATATAAGCAAAGATGAGCTGGCCCAACACTGCAGGAGGAGAACACGAGGAGAGGAAACCACTATCCGCCTCCTTGATATGCTCATCAGAGAGCTCATGGGTGGCCAGGGGAATGATGCCCTTGGTATTCCTCTCCTTGACAGTGTGAGGATGCAGCACATCTGGCATGTCCAGAGGCGGCACGTCACCTGTATTCAGGACCCTCCAGATGTGCTGCTCTACACAGAAACTGGAACCCTAATCAAGGGCGGGATGGTTCTAAAAACGTATCGGTGTGCCAGAGGCTCCACATCCCTTGAATCATTTCACTGCCACCTAAACAGATTTATTCNGTATGTACTTCATGCAGTAATTTTTATTTGTCTACAGATTTTATTTGTTTCATTGATTTCATTGTTGGTTGATTACTGTAACTGATTATGGTAAGAAATACTGTAAGTATTGAAATAAATACTTGAAATATTCAGTCTGCAGCATCAGTGTTGTGCAGTGCTTGGTAAGTTTATAGTAGGCCAATTTGTGTACATTCTCCCTATATCTCAAACTAATCATGAAGAATGTTGTGGGTTTGTCACTTTTTTCATCTAAATTATCCCTTACATAACAACGTGTGGCCAAAAATCTAGCACATGCTATTTCCTAAAATTAGTTTTGTACAAATGTGTTTTTTATTTATCACAGCAGTGTGAAACTGGCTGCAATAGTGTCTGATCATTGAGGACTGTGTTGGTTAAATGAAAACTAATAGCATTTTCACAAATATGTGTATATGTTTTGACTGAAGGGTGTATGTTTTGACTGAAGGGTGTATGTTTTGACTGAAGTGTGTATGTTTTGACTGAAGTGTGTCATTTTGCAAACAATCTAGGAATTATGCAAATTGTGTGTGGTGTTTGGATAATTGTGCTTATATTGTGAAAAAAATAACCCGGTTTTCAAAATTGCGTGTAAACAATTGAAAAAAACTGTAATTAATATGGTTTTGCGTATGTTTAAAAATGTGATTTTTTTTACATAAAACAATAACATTTTAACTTTATAGAGCTAATGAAGGTAAACCCAGACAAGAAGAGGACATTGCAATGCATTTCCCTCATCCCAGGGAAGCTTTGTTTAAGCATTCAGCTGAGGAAGTCTGAGATCCTGCCACTCTGCCTCTGATCAGGCTTGCTGATCCCTTTGATCAAAGTGAGTTCTATAATTTTAACTTTGGTTTAAACTTTAAATGCTATCTGTAAAGCCTGAGAAATGTTCTATTTCTGAGAAAAATAATACACCCACAATGTAATAAAGTTTATTGGGAAATCGGAAGACTCCAGTGTAAGCGGAAAAGATATATTAAAAACATCGATGCTGATTTCAGAGGTCCACGTGCATGTATTTACATTCAAACGCAGCTCTCATAATCACTCTGGGACAGCCGGCACAGACTCCGATAGGGTTCCATCAACGAGGAATGACACCTTGTTAAGTTAGGAATTCTCTTTGTGTTAGTGAGGTTTCTCTAGTTAATCTCGTACCTTGCTTGATCTACAATGCAGTAATTGGAATGCAGGGAGAAAAATCCCGTCTCATCGAGCTGGGAGCAGAACAATGAAATAAATGAATATAACACCCAAAGTTACCTTTCTAATCAATTCTGTGTGTGAGCTCTCAAAAGCAGGCTTGTACTTTTTAATGAGGACAGGAGTTTTTTTGTATCGCTATGTTTCTGACACTGACAGGATTACAAGGCCAATTAAGAAAATTTTACTTGAGCTGAGAATATCTGTCTTTTCTTGTTGTGTTGAGGTCTGTTTGTTGTTTTTATCTTGAGGACAAAATTCTACTTAACACAAGGATGTGTACGATATGTTGCTTAGTACAAGTGTGCGTGCCTGAGAGGGGGTATACTCGTAGATGTGAGTGCATTAAAAAGAAAATATGTCTGTACTTGCATTTGTAATTTGTGTGTGTGTGTGCGTGCTTGCGTGTGTGTGTGTGTGCGTGTGTGTGCGTGTGTGTGTGTGTGTGTGCGTGTGTGCGCGTGCGTGTGTGTGTGTGTGTGTGCGTGCGTGCGTGCGTGCGTGTGTGTGTGTGTGTGTGTGAAGGTCATATGACAAGTCATGACCTGCTTACATAAACACAACAGTGATCGGGGTCACATCACAAGTCATTGTAGCAATGTGTCATCCACACACAGACCAACAGCCCGCTGTCCCATAACACACATTCATGCCCTCAGGCACGCGCAGTAGTATTAGCATCTATGAACACACTTGATCTTTCTAGAGGGCAGAACACATGAAAATGCCCAAGCAAAACATATCTTATCAAAAACATTTATGAAACAAGTCTTATTAAGCCCATATTGTCAATATTACAATATTTACATTTTCCTAAACTGGTTCATATAACTTTTTGTTTTAAATATTTAGCTGATCTTCCCAGATCATTTTAAGGTTCCTCATTTTACAAATGACAATATGCCAGTATTGACATTAACAGTGATTTTAATAACATGACTTTTGATATCATCTAAATACTACACATATAATATCATATTCAGTGCCACTATCTGATTGACACTTTAACAAAGTAGGTTGTGGTTTTGCACCCCTTAAACATTTTTCATTAACAGCTGCATACACTTGTATTTTGAGCGATCTGTGGGCAAAAAAAGATTAAACAAATTTAAAGATGAATTGGACAGATAGTATTATTTATACAATTTTTATATACAGTATATTACCATAATATTGTTATGGCGTTGTGTTAAGGTCATGACAGCCCTACTTATCACTATGTGGTAGTCACACTGTAAAAATGGTTTGTTAATTCAACTTAAAAATGTGAATTTTGCATCAAATTCATACTGTAAATATTGTATTGTATAATGGTTTATATTATATTTTAAACATTACATGGCACAAACTCAAGAATAAACAATTAATATTAATAATACATAAAAAAGCTAAGTTATTAAAAAAATTATTAGTTTTGAGAGAGGAAAAATAGCTGCCGCCCAACTCTCCATTTCTTTCGCCCCAGTGACAAAAAAAGCACCCGATGATAAATGCACCAGTGTTCAGAAATATGTCAGATAAATCTGACTAATTATTAAAACGTTAATTAGACTAATGGTTATACTTACATTTTTCAATGAGCGTATCTGGTAACGTTGGCGGTAGAAGATCGGGTTAACCAAAGCTGATCAACCCGTTAAATAAAAAACACATAAAGTTATGCCTTTAAGATTAAAATAATAATTTCATTTTAAAATAAAATACAATTAATATTAGTTCAAAATATAATGACTTTTTACCACAGAGGTACGACCACTGATGCGAAGAGCCCTGTGATGGCGCCTGCCCTGCCCCCAGAGAGATACTCTTATATAGGGAGATGGAAGGGTCTATAAATTTACCATAGGAGAAAGCGTAAAAACAAGAAAGGTTTAAAAACATCTCGTTATAAAATAAATATTGGATAGACTGCATGATCATTTAATTATCTTGAAAATGATGTATAATATGTATAACAATTATTTTTCTTTTCTCTATTGTTTAGTTTTATGTATGTATGTGTATGTAGTAGGATCTGTTATGTATCCCCCTTTTATTTTATGTTATTCTTGTCTGTTTTCTAGAAGGCAAAAAAAAGCGTAACGGCTACCATGGATCATGTGAGGCACCCTCAGCCAAGCATACAGGCTTGTTCGACTTGATGCGGCGCCGAAAGATCCGACATGCGGATGACATCAAAGTACCGCGAGAGCGATTCGAAAAAGAAGTTTGCTTTCGAATCGCTCTCGCGGTACTTTGATGTCATCCGCCTGTCGGATCTTGCGGCGCCACATCAAGTCGAACAAGCCCGACGAAGCCTGTTGACTCGGATGTGCGCGTCATTGCTTACGTTGCACGAGTGCCCACTACAGGCGGAACTCGTGAATAAGGTTTAAATGGAACGCACTAAACCCTTGATCACTTGGTATTCACTTTGAAGCTGAATTATTAAATAAACCATTATTCGCTTATGTATATAGTATATAGAATGGTGCATGAAACAAATTCATATCAGTTGTTGTAGAAAATATAAAAAAATCCTCTAGATATATCTTATACAGCATAAGCTATTGGAGAAAAATAAAATTACACATTCATAACATCAGTAGTATAAACTTTGACTGTAAACATAGGCTAAGCTAGCTAGACGTATTATGCAATTAAATCTCACAATATCTGTAATACACGTTATTATGCGTTTCATTCACACAAAAAATGAATACACCATAGACTACAGTTGAGCGATCTGCTGTGACGTCACATCAAGTTGAATTGTGGGATATAGAGCAGCTTGAAGTGTAGCCTACATGTGAAGTAGATTCGCTTCCTCTGTGTAAATCGAGGGAATGAGGGTATGTCCATATAAACTTACCTTTCACTTAAGGAAGTGGAACGCACTTCAAAATGGCGGCGGGGATTCCCCGAGGGGAAGTGCTTAGGGAAGTTCGCGAGGGTCTGTCTAAAAGTGAAGTGGAAGGCACCCCGGAAGGTTGCTGCTTGCTTTCCTTCTTTAAAGGGCTTTGCTGCCTCTCTTCACCTTTGGCGGTTAACACGGTTGGCGGTTTGGAGTTCCTCCCAGAATGCAACGCGTTTTTAAAAACACGGAAAAACACTTGTAAAAACCAAATACTGAAAATTCCTTCATTTTAATACAGTAAATTAACCCCTATTTTTACGGATTTTTTTTAGAGTGTACTTATGTCTGGGTAAGCAGGTGCGTTAACTGCTTAAAAAATAATTTAATGACGTTACTTTTCCAGGCATGTATGTTAATGATAATTAACGCGTTAAATGCACAGCCCTAATAAAAATGCAGCATTCATAAATTATTTTGAGATAAAACTTAAAATTTTTATCAGGTGAACCCATGGATTCATTTTTTATTGATGTTTGCCATTAGATAACATTTATTATTGTTGTAATTGCATCAACTTGTGCATGTAAAACCATAAAAGGGAAATTGTTAGAATTTCACAAATAAATAGATTGGCAAGATTATGACGCATATCATTCTTAAATCGAGAGTCGCTTTGAATGATATGCCTAGTAAGAATGTAGTTTAGACTATTTTATTTTTTTACCTTAATAAAATAAAGCAATAAAGAATAAGAATCGTTAATCATACCTGGAAGCCTGTTGTCTTGTGTTGGTGAACTAGATTTCAAAAATGAGGGAGGGGCCACAAATCCGTGAGCACAGTTTGCAAAACCATGAGCACGGATTGCGAAAGCGTGGGCACAGATTATGAATTCGTGGGTACAGATTTCAAAAACTGAGGGGACGGTTTACAAAACCGAGAGCACGGATTGTAAACCCGTGGGTACAGTTTATTAATCCGAGAGTACGGTTTTGTAAACTGTGGGTACAGTTTATTAATCCGAGAGCACGGATTTTTAAACTGAGGGAACGAATTACAAAACTGTGGGCACGGATTTGCGGGTCTAGCTTTCTTTTCTCCGAGGTGTGACCAGGCTCCGCATCATAGTGCAGCGTTAATAAACTTTATTTTCGCTGGTTTGTTTGAGTTCGAGTTCTTGTTATCGAGTCTCGGTATTGCTAACATTTCTGGACGTTTGCAAACGCGGTTGTTTTTTATTATGCACATGGATAATAGAATTAACGTGATGCTAAATTAAGCTATTAATATGTTGACAGTGTTCAGTTTGCTAAACGTAGTGTCAAGTCTCGTATGTCTAACATTACGTAACTTAGACAAATAACTTAACCATGTAATGCATATTCATAAAGTTAAATCAAGTTTATGCTCCGTATATAACCAATATGATATTGATAAACTTGCAGTAGCCTACTGTGTTAACTTACCCTTAGCTAACTCTGCCTTAGCTAGCTCTGAACTGGCCTTGTTGTTACAGATAGAATGGTGGATCTTGAACTAATTTGTTCTAACGTTTAAAAATTGGTATAACGTTAGCCTATGTTCAATGCATTAAGGTCAATAAATTCATTTGAATTATTAATGACAAATAATCTAATTGTGGCATTAACATCCATGTTCATCTGTTCCACAGGTATTGGACTCACCATTCTCACCAATAAAACATTTTTAACTGATGCCAGAGGAAATGTGAAGGTGGTTTAATGGATCTGAATTGATTTATTTGATAACCTTTTTTATTTGTTTCTCTGTTTTTTAAATAAGCTGTTAAATATTTGAATTCAAACACTGAATAAAAGTATTTTTGTGAAATACCTGTCAGCGTTTTTGGTCTTAAGATACATATTACTTAACACATATTAATACCTCATATGATTTCAAGTAATATTTACAAAAAACAAACAAGTAAAGACTACTGAGGAAAAGATAACTAGGGCTCTTGTTAAGAAATATTACGTATATTTAGAAGCATTACTTAAATAAAATTTACAAAGGTAAATATCCTGAAAGGATGAGTAAAATTTACTTGACCCCGTACTTGGGAATTTCTAGTAAAAACTACTTATACATGGGTTTAGCCTTTACTTGGACAGTTCTGATCAATTTACTAACATTTCCTGAGTGGAAAACCGTGCCTAGCTTTTTTCAAGTAAACTTCACTCCAAATTGTTTTCAGTGTGCAAAGGTCTCTTTAATGTCCTTTGGTATTCTAACCATGACTTTAATTGCTACCTTATCCACATACAGGTGCTGGTCATATAATTAGAATATCATCAAAAAGTTGATTTATTTCACTAATTCCATTCAAAAAGTGAAACTTGTATATTATTTTCATTCATTACACACAGACTGATATATTTCAAACGTTTATTTCTTTTAATTAGATGATTATAACAGACAACTAATGAAAATCCCAAATTCAGTATCTCAGAAAATTAGAATATTACTTAAGACCAATACAAAGAAAGGACTTTTAGAAATCTTGGCCAATTGAAAAGTATGAACATGAAAAGTATGAGCATGTACAGCACTCAATACTTAGTTGGGGCTCCATTTGCCTGAATTACTGCAGCAATGCGGCGTGGCATGGAGTCGATCAGTCTGTGGCACTGCTCAGGTGTTATGAGAGCCCAGGTTGCTCTGATGTGGCCTTCAGCTCTTCTGCATTGTTGGGTCCGGCATATCACGTCTTCCTCTTCACAATACCTTGGACGGACGTAACTGGCCATCTCAAACGAGCCTACCGTCACGAAGTTACGTTGTGGCAACGAATCCAGGAATTTCACTTTTCCAGTTGTCACACCGTTACTAGATTACGTTGTCACAACGAAAGTGTGGTCATCAGATTACGTAATCATACCGTTGTGACAACGTCAAGATAGTTATTAATATATTCATATATAAATGACAAATGCATACTCAAAATTCAGTTCATTTATTGTACAACAGTAAACAATAACATTTTATTATTTTGCTTCAACAACTGTCAAAATAATAAAAGAATAAAATCTTCAAGAAACGTGGAACAGGTTTATATCAATTAACAGTAATTTGTATAACACCTATTTAAATACATAATAGCTATATAATAGTTATAAAACAGCATAAAGACAGTGTACATAACATATGATTTAAGCATGCTACAAAATAATTTACAGATAAATATTAACAAAAACACTTTGAAATGAGTGTTACTTAATGTGATGATGTTGGTCTTTTGTCATAATTTTGCTGTTTTCACTCTTCAGTGCATATTCCGGTTGCCATGGTCACTCTGCTCTTAACAGCCACCAGTGCTAAATAATATAAAAATAAAACCAAATAATTACTTAAAAGAACATTTTATACATTTCATACAAACCACTTGGGCTATATGTCTTACCTGAATGAATTTTTTGGTTAGAGGAAACATTCCTATCTTGGTGATGATCCCACCGCTGTATAAATACCTTAAACAGTGCTTTCAGGCACTTTACTCTCATTTTTTTCATAAATGCCATTTGTTGAAAAGCAACTGGAATCTTTCACCTGATAAAACGAAATTTCCTGTCAGAGGAACTTTGTTCCAGTCAGTGAAGCACCTCAAAAAAGCGTTGTTACTCCTGTCAGACGGCGTTCTGTCAGCTTACGAGTAAATATTTCATTTAAAATGCGATTTATACAACTCTTCAATCAGTGTTGTGCAAGTTACTTCCAAACTGTAATACATTACAAGATTACTGTTATTTAAAAGTAATCCCTTACCTTACAATATTACTGTCTCAGAATTGTAATAGGTTACATGACTCCTGTATTACTTTTGAGTTACTTTCACCAAAATGACTACAGAAGTAGAACTTAACATTCTAAAATAAGTCTTTGTATTATTGTATTTTCAAAATACAAAATACTTTTTGCTGCTGATTTCTTGAATTAACTAGGCTATACACAAATAAATACAAAAAAATACTAGCCCAATTATTTCCGGTGTCAAATCAAAGTTAACAACTGCCAAAAGACGTTTATATTGCTATATTTACTTATCTGAATGGTTTCTTAGGTATTGTATATATTTTTTGTTCTGATGAACTCAAAATATGTTTTGGGGGATTTAGGAAAGCAAACAATTCTGGGTCCCCTTTGACTACCATTATATTTTTTTCTGCTATGGTAGTCAATGATGCCAAAGAATTTTCAGTTGCTAACATTCTACCAAATATCTTTGTGTTCAACCGAACAAAGAAATGTATACAGGTTTGGAACAACTAGAGGGTGAGTAATCCATAACAGAATTTTCGTTTTTAGGTGGAGTGTCCCTCTAAAATCGATCCCATGTGTGCTCGAGACAAAACGTGTTTTCTCTTCGTAAGACATGAAAAAACTTGCTTAAGAAATAAGCATAGTTAAATTTATTGCATATGTACTGTATAATTTGTACAAGCACATCAATGTTTTAGTTGTTCTAGACTTCGTATAGCGCTGCTCAAACGTCAAACGTGGCAGCCGGTAGAATCAACTGTTGTACACTCACGAGTGATTTCTTTCATTGTGCAACGTGACATGCACCATACGAAACACTGGTAAAAGCATAATTCGGATACATTGTCATATACCACCTCTATATTTTCCTCTTTGGTTGAGCTGAGCACCCACGTCCCTCCCTGTACTGTAGCCTGCCTGTCAGACACTCGTTCCCCACACTTTTGAGAACGGGCCGGTCCTGGAGAAGCCAGGTATTCATCTGAGTATGAATACACATTAAGAATCTCATCAATTAACATTTATCCTTAGAATATAAATAAACATTTTGGCGGCCGCAGTACATTATGAAAGTATCCCAAAAACCCACGGATCCATAATTTTTCCCGCAACTGCATTTTCAAAATAGCCCAATTGTGCTGGAAAATGGCAACACTGGCGCTTACAGCGAACCGGGCGGGGCCAATAGCCACGGACCTTTAGCTCAGAGGCTGAAATCATGCCGCGTTACAATACAAACTAGATAGGTACATTTTCTGAAGAAAATGTGAGTGATGCTTTGTGGCAAACCGCAGAACTGGGCACTAGGGTGATAACACATTAAGCCATGAATGAATTTAACCAAACCCTATGTCTCTACGATGTTCTGATGCAGAGATATAGGTTTTGCTAAACGGTTGCTAGGCTAATGTGTTTGGTTGCTATGGGCGTGGCTTAGTATATGCCAATTGATGATGCTCTAAGCTATGAGTGTAAAGAACCAACCCCCGTCTCTCTACATTGTTCCGATGTAGAGATATAGGTATTGCTAAACGGTTGCTAGGCTGACATGTTTTGTTGCTATGGGCGTGGCTTCGAAGCTTCATGATGATCCTGGGACACTGATTGGTTGCCTGAGTAAAACGAGCCCACCCCCTTGTCTCTATGACACTGTGTTGCAAAGATATCCACCTGAACCTTTAATAATGGGAGTCTATGGGATCGGTTGCTAGGTTGCTGTAAATGGTTGCTATGGGCGTGGCTTAATAGCTTCAAGATGATCCTGTGACACTGATTGTTTGTGTGAGTCAAATGAGCCCATCCCCTTGTCTCTACGACACTGTGTTGCAAAGATATCCACATGGACTTTTTATAATGGGAGTCTATGGGATCGGTTGCTAGGTTGCTGTAAATGGTTGCTATGGGCGTGGCTTAATAACTTCATAATGATCATGTCACACTGATTGGTAGCCTGAGTAAAATGAGCCCACACCCTTGTCTCTAAGTGGTTGTACTGCTAAGATATTCAACACGGGACGTTTTACGCCTTATATGGGCATGCTTCCTGTGATTGGGAAATATTGGGAGGCTCTTACACCCCAGGGGTACAACTTACACCCCATTATGAGTGATGTTCTTACAGAGCCTGATAGCCTCTTCAAATCGTGTATTATTTTCATGTTTCTACGATATCCTCACTCGGAGCTACAACCCGTCAAAGTTGGGCGCAATGTTAAGTCAATGGGATTTTTCGGGTTTTTATTCGCCCCCCATCGCACCCCCTCCACCCGATCGCTTCCAAAAGTCATCACACACCATTCCTCAATGGGCCGCTCGATTTGATATATTCATTCATGGGCCCAAAGCGAAAAAATAACGCCTGAATATATAGGTATCTAGGTTTTGAATGGGAGTCTATGGGCGCCATTATAAGTATATGGAAATTTTGGGAGGCTCTCACACCGCAGGGGTGCAACTTACATCCCATTGTGAGTGATGTTCTTATAGAGCCTGATAACCCCTTCAAATCGTGTATTATTTTCATGTCTCTACGATATCCTCTCTCGGAGCTACGATCCCTCAAAGTTGGGCGCAATGTTAAGTCAATGGATTTTTTCGGGTGGTTTTTCACCACCCTATCGCCCCCCCCACCCAATCGCTTATAAAAGTCATAGCACACCATTCCTGAATAGGCCCGTCGATGTGATGTATTCATTCATGGGTCTACATCAAAAGCTGCGGGACAAGTAGCGTGCCAAACTTTTGGCGGAACAAGAATAATTATAAGAAGTATGTATGTTCGAATAACAATAGTTATGCTTTTTCAAAGTATCACTAAATAGTTCCACCAGCCAGAGGGAGATAAATGACACCACACGAGTCTATTCACGAATAGGAAATAGAATTTCGGGATTTTTGATTTGTTAATGTCTCTCGGGCGAAAAGTTTGTTGTAAGGCAAGCATTACATGTACCGAGTAAAATATTACTGAAAATTGATTAGTAATGCCTTACACTACTGCGTTACAGCAAAAGGTAATACGTCACTGTAGTGCATTACTTTTGTAACGCATTACTCCCAACACTGTCTTTAAATCCATTGTTGTGAAATTAGAACTTCGAAGAAACGAGCGGTCCTGTCAGGCGCAGTTCAGCTGTGCGCGCGCTGCTCTGAACTTGAGCCAAGTCGGGAGGCACGCGCTGTTAATATTCCCATACAACACAGAGCAGCCTGCATAGCGTGTTAAATATCTTGTAAATCTTGCAGATTTACAATGTTCCGACTAAAAACGTTTTAAACAAGCATAATAATTGGCGTGTGAATCGTCAATGTTAAGCATGGGCTAATATAAATGGTAATGAAATTACGTGCTTGCGACCTGGCAGTTACGTTACCAGCAGGTCATCATGTTGATATCAAAATATAACCAATATATTAACTGGACCGTTCTTGGTTATCCTGCAACGTTATGAGACGGTAAATGTGACGTTATGAATTGGTCATTTATTGGTAATGAAATTATGTGCCTGGGGACGTGCCAGCTACGTTGCTAGCTGGTAAGTCATGAAATTACCAAAAATTACCAATAAATTACGTAACCCGTACGTCATGTGTTAGCTGGGCCATCACTATTGTCCACACTGTTCGGTAGCCTCACAGTGATTGCTCAGTCACTATCCTCATCGGTTCTCAATCGAACGTGTCAGAAAGAAACAGCCTTCGCTTCGATTAGTTTACTGCTGAATCGAAAGCTGTTGCAACCGGTTCTTGACTCGAGAACGAGAACCGCTCTAGCAGTGGCACGAACGTAAACGGTGCTGCAGATCAGTGTACATACAGTGATGATAAGGCAGTAATAAAGTCCTAAACATATTTCCAATGTGTTTTATAGTATCAAACCTCTGATGTTTGATAAAATATCTGACTAAAAGCTTTTTATTCGCTTTAGAAATTACACGCATGCGCAGTATCATCGGTTCCGAATCGAACGTGTCCGAAGGAACCGCTCAGTATCAGTTGCTCGTGCTCATTAGTTCCCTCTTCACCCACTTCAGTTCAGTACTGTGACTAACTGAATAATAAAATGTTTTTTTTCGAGTCAGAGGGACTGTCAGACATGCCATAAAATGAGTAATTCAAGTAATTTGCGATTAAGTGCTTAGTGGAGACGCGAACTGTTTAGAACAGTTCAGTCCGATTTGGTTAACCGGATCGACCGGTTCACTGAAAAGAACCGGCTCAAAAGAACAATTCGTTCGCTAACCGGCCATCACTAATTTTTATACCCCTACTGCTCTTTTCTCCACCAATCAAGTCTCATTTTACATTTTCCCATGCTTTGTTTCAGTCTTATCCACAGCTCGAAGGCCATGCACATCTTCCCTTCTCAATAACACAAGATATCATTCATTCTAGAAGAATTTGGTCTACCAAAACCTCACGTAGGCCTCTGTTCTGCTACATTCAAAAAGATAAATCAGTAAAAAACTCCTAGAAAGGCATTAACAATCGTTAATAGAAGTAATGAATACATATTCTTACATTAGTTTGTAAATCACAAGTTTACAAAAGCATAAAAATAAAAATGTCCTCCACAGCAGCCAAATGCGAAATATCTTTAGTGGGGCTTGTGTTTCCAGTCTGTTGCATTCTCATGCGTAGAAGTCAATGGAGCGAAAAGTCAAGTGTGACCGCAGATTTACAGTCTCAAGGACGTCTAATTTCGAAACATGTTAGCAGAGTCTTATCTTTTTTTTGTTGTGTCTGTCCCATGTCATAATGTGCTTTCAAACCAACATTTCATGATCAGAATAATGAATCTGAATGAAATGTCATTGAAAACCATACATTTCTGGAAATAACAGAATGCCTAAAATAATATTGAAAATAATGCATTTAGCAGATACTTACGAATTGGAAAAAACAGCACCCTACAATGTCAGTATTTCCATATTTACAATTTGTATATTTATCGTTATGTAATTTATTTTAATAAAACTATAAAAGCTGCATTACTTTTCACTGATTTGATATTTTGCACTTTTTTGGCAGCCTGTCCTACAAAATTTAAAATGCTATTTTTTCTTGGCTCTCTGGTGTCTTTAAGGTCTTCAGAATCCTGTGAAATGTTTATAACTGTACAGCATACAGTAAATGGAGGACTTCTGTATGCATTCCTGTTAATCACACCACAGACCCAACATAGCAATGATTGATTGAATCTGGTTCATCTCACTCCTTACTTCTCCTGCTGGAAAATTCTTTGCAATAATGAATTGAGTTACATTGTCTTTGGCAGCCACATACATACCTGGTTGCTGCCATTTGTCAACGACGCCACCATTTTTGGCCGGACAAAACTGCTGTCAACACATTCAAGCAAACAGGACCTTCGCCTTCTGCATAAAAACCACAATAACTTTTTATATTTTTCAACCTGCTTCTACATTGTGCCTGGTATACATGGAACTGAACTGTTAGTGATATATAATGGATACAACGCGAGAAAAACTAACATAACCACAAGTTGGTGTTTAGTAGAGAATAAAAAAGACACGATGAGATTGTATGTAAGATAATATAATTGAATGTACACGATGTGTATTTTTTTCCATTGTGGAAAAAAGCTGAACTCATTTACACAATCAAACTGACACTGGAATTGAGTCTGCCTTTTACTTTTATAGTAATAAAGTATACAAATATAGTCAAAAACATTTATGTAACATATAGCAAAATAAATCAAACTACTGTGCTTTATAAATAGTAGGAAGTATGGCAGTATATACTTGAAAATGGCACTATTTTGATTTTTCAAGAGCGCTCTATTTTTTTCTTATGCAAATATTTTGCCATGTGACTGTGACGTCACCGCCGGGCAGTCATATGACTGTAGGTTAAAGCATGAAAGGCTTCCGCTGTTGATATGTTGTGTCTAACAAACCCAGATAAAGAAATTGTCGGATCTTCGCAAGAAAAGGGAGCACGGCTGCGGACAAACGGTCACATTGATCGTTCCAATGGATTTTATTCGACATCTATGGACTGTAACTTTACTTTGCGTTGCAGTGTTTCCGTGCGCGTGTGTGAACTACACTCAGGTAACGTTAATCCAAAAATCCATCATGTGACAAAACCTCTTACATTTTCTTTGTAGTGTATATTTCATGCTGTTCTTTTGTACGAGTATAACGTCACGTTTATAATAATTATTCTGCCTGTATAGTATACCATAGTAAACTGTGGTTTGGAACCATACCATACTAAATATTAAAGTGTATTGCAGTACTTACTACATTTTATCATTTCACTGTATTTAATACTACAGTATACTGTGTAGTAGTGTAATGACTATAATATACTACAGAATACTGCAATTTACTAGTGTAAATATTGAAGTATACTACAGTATTTTATAAGGGAGAAAAACCAATGTTTTCCGTACTTCAGTCCTGTTGCACCAGTTTAAAAACAATAAACTGTTTATATAGATGTTCTTACAATACAAGTATAATGTAAAGTTTCCTCTGGCCTCGTCGTCTTGATAAACAGATATATAAACAGAGCAATTACAGGACATGATCAGCGGACATATACACACCTATTTTTTTATTAATAACCCCAACAATTTTGCTCTGCACAGATTGACCCGCTCATATATGACGAGCAGTTGCTATGGGTCGGTGGTGGAGCTGGTCAGGTGAACACCTATCGGATCCCCCTGCTAACCTTCACGCCACGTGGAAGTCTGCTGGCAATCTCTGAAGCCAGAAAACAGTCATCAAGTGACATCGGGGCAAAATTTATTGCAATGAGACGTTCCACAGACAAAGGTGGACCTTCCACATTTATATGCCCAGTTACTGTTTCGGTCATTGGACTGTCAATCATTTTCTAGTTTTGCTTTTTCAACTCGGTTAGTGAAATTGAATTGACTTTGGTTTAATAATAATCTTTTCTTTCTCAGGAGCCACCTGGTCTCCAACCTCATTCATAGTGGATGACGGCTTTCTAGCAGATGGGCTGAACTTGGGTTCAGTTGTTGTGGATAAGAAGACAAGTGCTGTGATACTCATCTACTCTCTGTGCTTCCATCGTTACCAGTGCAGCCCCTCCAGCACCATGATGGTGGAGAGCCTGGATGATGGATTCACGTGGAGCACACCACAAAACCTGTCCATTGAGCTGGGGGTGAAGAGCTTTGCTCCTGGGCCTGGCTTTGGAATACAGGTGTGAATTACCACTGTCAAAAAAACATTGACCTCACGTGGTAAAATGTTTATGACACAGTTATGACCGTCTTGTTTCTTTGATATATAACTGTAAAAAACAAGCTCATTATAAAACAGGGCCACATGATTAAACATAAGAGTATTCTTTTTTATTTTTATATATATTTATATTTGATATATTCCATGATATGCCTGTGTTTACAGAAACGCTACCCTCCCAAAGTGGGGCGCTTGGTGGTCTGTGGCCATGGATCCATTGCTGGTGACGGGGTCTTCTGTATATTGAGTGATGATCATGGTAAATCCTGGAGATATGGAGCTGCTTTGAAGAGCATCCCTTACAACCAGCCTAAACAGAATCTAGACTTCAATCCAGATGAGTGTCAGGTAACAGCATGAACCTTCATTAGTATCACAGTGTTATTGTTTTATATTTAAAGCTCCTCATTTGAGTCTCATTGAGGTTATTTTAATGTTTTTGCTTGTTTCTGGTGCCCCCTGCAGGTATTTATTAATATTCAGCATGTGCAGCATGTTTCTGCACATGAATGTTATCATTTGTTTATTTGTATGTCAGAAAACTACATACATAACTTCACAAACGTATTTATTGCAAGTGACCAAAACTAGTGGACTTGTCTATTACTAAGTGTCTCTATACATTATCTCATGCTGTGCTGTTTCATGTGTGTTCATTCAGCCAGTGGAACTTCAGGACGGAAGCATTGTCATCAATGTTCGCAACCAGAACAACTACCACTGCCACTGTCGAATAGTAGTACGGAGTCTGGATGGAGGCGAGTCTCTGCCCGTTGAGGAGCTGGTGTTTGACAAAACACTGGTGGATCCCGCTGTAGCAGCTGGTGCCCTGCAGAAACAGGGAGTGCTGTACTTCACCAACCCAGCCAATGCTCAAGAGAGTGAGAAACAGTCATTAGAATGTCTTTTAAAGAGCAATTAAAGTAGATCATTATTTAAGATTGATTTATTGGCGTTTGTGCAGGAATCAATCTGACTCTTCGCTGGTCTTACACTGACGGGAAGTCATGGGAGAAGGAGGCGGTTCAGATCTGGCCGGGACCGAGTGGTTATTCCTCTATGACATCGCTCGAGGGGAATTCTCCTGAGGACAACAAATACATCTTTGTCATTTACGAAAAGGGCCATAAAGAATGCATTGAGACCATCTCTTTTGTCAAAATCCATTTATACGGAGGAAAATAGCACACGGCCGTTCATAAAAAGGGAAATTTTGGACTTTTAAAAATGACATTTTAGAACACGTTTTTAGCCTGATCCACGTTTATTTTTACAGTTTTTTTTAATTAAATTAAATAAAAGGTGGCTGGACTGTACTATGCACAGATTGGCTAAGGTTGATATAAGCGTTGACTTTTTTTTTTTTTTAAAGAATCAAGACATCCTGGTTCAACGTGACATCAGTAGCACAATGTAATATAAAAACAATCATGATTTTACTCACTGGTGTTTTACCTGCTTTACTCTCATGCACATTTGCTACAATGTAAGTATTTTTTAATTAAAGATTTCCTTTGTGCGGTCAGACAGCAGCACCGGCTATTGCACATGGCCTTTTAAAAGCTACTCTTTTTGGTTGTTTAACAGCTCCAGATGCTGTTTTTTGCCAAGCCTTTGCCAAAGTACAACTATTGTAAATCCTTGAATGAGCACATGTGATTGATTCAAGTCCATGGTTTTGGTTCAATTAAATTGCTTGCATAAACTGGACGTATCCATACTCTCCACCCAACAAATCTGTAAAGTCAAATACTACAGTGTATGTTTGATTATAGGGAATCATGCAGATACCATGTTGTGTCAACATGCATTGTTTTTAGACATTTATTGCAATACAAAATCTACAACAGAACGTGTTTTTATGTTATAAATTCACATCATTACATCTGGTATTTGCACTTTTGCACATCTGGTATTTGCAGTTGCAAGCTAGATGACACAGGGACACAATGCATTGTTCAATAAAATTCTCAATCTTTATAAGTAAATGGAGTTTTTTCTTGACTTTTGGGACTGGTTTATTCTTTACAAGCATACAGAGGTGAGAAGGTCAGGTCTGCTGTGAAAACCATGACCTTTTCACGATCACTCTCCTTGTGCTTTTCTTTGATTATAGATTAACAGTTAATAATTTACAATGTGTACCTTGCAAAAGCAGTGCTAACCCTGTTCTAAAGGTGAAGAAATATTGCTTAATTCTGAATAAAAGTCTACTTAATGGGACAGTTCACCCAAAAATAAAAAATCTGTCATCATTTACTCACCCTTGAATTGTTCCAAACCTCAATTAATTTCTTTGTTCTGATGAACACAGAGAAACATATTTGGAAGAATACTTTTATTGAACAGCTTGGCACCACTGACTACCATATAGTAGAAAAATTACAATGGTAGTCAAACGTGCCCCAGAACTGTTTGCTTTCTTACATTTTTCAAAATATCATCTTTTTGGTTCAACAGTACAACAACAATTCCTACTATGGTAGTCAATGGGGGCCAAGAGCTGTTTGGTAACAAGCATTCTTCCAAATATCTTTCTCTGTTCATCAGAACTAAGAAATGTATACAGATTTGGAACAACTCGAGGGTGTGTAAATGATGACAACATTTTCATTTTTGGGTCAACTGTTCCTTTAATAAAGTGTTATGTGGAAAACTAATAATAATATGTCATTTGTATTGTCGTAAGGTAACACTTTTAAACACAAATCTGTGATTACATGTAGGAATTCACGTGGTCTCATATTTATTCAAGACAACAACGATTGATCGTCCATGTGAGGCAATCTTCACTTCCTTATAAATACCACAATACTGGTTGGTAAAACCAGTTATTCCTTTTGTTTCTCAGCTGTTATCTGACTGCGTCTCAGCTATAGAAAGTCAGATGGTTTGTGCATATGACTAAAGAAGGTGCGGTTATGGATCTTTGGAGTCTTTTTCACATTTTGCTTCTGTTGTTCACCTGTTCGTGTGCAAGTAGCGCAAAGGTAATATGGTTTTATTGTTACTTACGATTGTTATCATTAAAAGAGTCAACAAGTTGCATAAATGCTAGTTTTCTACAGCAGTGGTTTGGTATTGTGGTTCAAATATCTTGATTTAGTCAATTCTGTGATCCAACATAAAATTACATCTATTATTATATTATATTATCTTCCCCGGGTGCCACAGCAATGGCTGCTCACTGCTCTGGGTGTGTGTTTATGGTGTGTGTGTTACTCACTGTTGTGTGTGTGCACTTAGATGGGTTAAATGCAGAGCACAAATTCCGAGTATGGAACACCATACTTGGCCTCACATCACATCACTTTCATATATATATATATATGTATATATGAAGAGTTTATTTCCAAAATGAGATAACTCAAAAATCATGTTTCTTTATTGTGCATTCCAATTAATATCAATCAAACTGCAGTTGGTTTGTTTTGATTTAAGCCATAATAACTAAAAAAATACAGCTAACTAACATAATAGAACACAATAAAAACATGATAACATAATAAAAAACATGATTTCATCTCATTTTGGAACCGAACTAGTCATATTTATAGATATACAGTATATATACTGTATTGTAACTGCTGTTGGGTAAGCAAGTAAATACAATTCAACCAGCATAACATACCATACACATTAAGACAACGTTCAACCATTTTTGGATGATTTTTGGGTGTTGGGCAGTGGACGAACCGATGAACATTTCCAGTTCTTCACTCTTAAAAATAAAGGTGCTTGAAAGGTTCTTCACAGCGATGCCATAAGAAGAACCATTTTTGGTTCCACAAAGAACCATTCAGTCAAAGGTATCTCTTTCTAACTTTTTTATAATGTTAAAATGTTAAAGGTTCTTTGTGGAACCAAAAGGTTCTTCTACGGCATCGAAGAATCTTTGAAGCAACTTTTTTAAGGGTGTTCTCTGAATACTCTGTCAATGTAACACAGCGGATTCCCCCTGTTTCTTTATAAGCAGTTATTTTATGTGTTTCCTTATCACATATACTATTCAGATCAAACCCGTTGTTGCTGATGAGCAGTTGCTCTGGGTGGGGGGTCAAACTGAAGAAGTCCACACCTACAGGATTCCACTTATCACCTTCACTCCTCAAGGAAGTCTGCTGGCTTTTTCTGAGGCTCGGAAGAAGTCCGCCAAAGATATCGGAGCCAAGTTCATAGCCTTAAGACGTTCCACAGATAGAGGTGTGCAATGAATTGATCTCTTTGTTTTCTAAATTTTCCTTTTCTTCTTTAACAATCACTTCCTCTTTAACGCTGTCAGGAAACACCTGGTCTCCCACCTCATTCATAGTGGATGATGGAAGTCTAGCAGATGGGCTGAATCTGGGTTCAGTTGTTGTGGATGAGGAGACTGGTGCTGTGATCATCATCTACTCTCTATGTTTCCACCATTATCAATGCAAGACCTCTTTCACAATGTTGATAGAAAGCCTAGATGACGGTCTCACCTGGAGTCCTCCAAGAAGCCTTAACTCTCAACTGGGGGTCAAGAGTTTTGCTCCGGGGCCTGGTTTTGGTATACAGGTATTTCATTTAGTCTGCTTTTCGATCCTCTTTTAGGGTGTTCTTTGCGTTGTCTCTTGCCATCTTAAGCCTGGCTCAGATTACAGGATTCTCGGCCAGAATTTACCCCGATTTCCCCTCCCGAGAATCTTTGAAAAAATCGGGTCCAGAACCTCGATCGGGTCCGAGATTCGGCCCAGATTATCACGTAATGTGAGGCGTTCACAGATCGAATCTTACACCTCCCGATCTGCTCCGAGAGAAATCGGGGCCGCCCCGATCATATCAAACATGTTTGATATTTAGGATTTTAAACCGGGGTGATGACGTTGGTACTTTCGCAACAGCCAATGAGAGGCACATCTGCAAGGTGACTGACAGACCTTTAAAAATGTCGACCGCGAAAGCTCCTGCAAGGGTACGTTGGACAGCGGAGATGGAAGAACAACTTGTGGCAACAGCATGATTGTCTATATAATGTATCCTCCAAAACATACCACAACCGCACAGATAAGGAAAAGAGCTGGGGAGAAGTCGCGTCGGTTTTAAATGTACCGGGTAAGTTAACTGCTAACGCGCAGATTGTAGTTTCGTTCAACAGATTGTTATTTGGCTATAGGCATACAGATAACATGCGTTTATGTGTTTGTTTTTATGCTGTATCTTATAATCACATTGGCATTCATCTTTATTCTCGGCAGCGACTATTTTTTTTCTTCCGTTATTTATTAACATTAAACTTAAGCGGCTCGCCCAAAGCACAGTCATAACTTCAGCCCTAGCAAAAAGCATTATAGCACCCCCTGCTCAAAATACGTTCCCGCGGCTTTGGACAGACAGACAGAGAATCATTCAGAGAGCGACAGAGACGTTACACAACCGTTGCCAGGTGAGATCACGTGAAATTAACTTTGCGATGTCCCTTTGTTTACTTCTGTTTCCCAGTGAGATGATTTAAGAGGCGTCCTCTGGTATGATAATCTTAATATTATCCTGTAGTTTGGGTGTTTTAGGATGTCTTTTGATGTGCAATTATTAAATAAAAAAACTTCCAATCAAACTTTCTAAATTTTTATTTTTGCACTTGCTACCTTTAGTCTTATTTATAAACACAACTTTACGCCCCAACGTTTTCTTATCTGGACATTTCACATTCATAAATGCAAGTTTACAAAGGGCAGACCTATTTTTGTAGTGCTTGAAAAAGAGATTCAAATGTAGATGTGATGTCAACATCTAAAAATAGTAAACCCATTAAAACGTTTACTATTAGCTCCTTTTACAAAACTGCATATCCTATGGATATGTAAAATATGTGTAATTTAGTTGTACACTGATGAGCTTGTTTAAGATTTTAAATAAGAGAATCTGTCAAGATTCTCCTTATATGTGTGCTGCAACCAGAATTTTTAATCTTTCCGGATTTTAAAACTCCTGTAGTCTGAGCCAGGTTTAAGATTTTAAATAAGAGAATCTGTTAAGATTCTCCTTATGTGTGTGCTGCAGCCAGAATTTGAAATCTGTCAGGATTTTAAAACTCCTGTAGTCTGAGCCAGGCTTAAAGCTTCACATGTCATTTTATGTTTACAGCTACAACATGTGACCAGTTTATTGATGCTGGGTTGTTTCAACCATTGGGTTTAAATTAACCTATGGATGTTCAAGCCAAAATTCATGGTTGTTTCAACCCATGGTTGGACATTTTCTAGGTTAATTTAACCCAAAGGTTGTTTCCCCCAATATCAACAACCCAGCATTTTTACAGTGCACTTTTAATAAAGGTGCTTAAAAGGTTCTTCACATTGAAGAACCTTTTGGTTCCATAAAGAACCTTTAACATCTGTTTCACAAAAGGTTCTTTGTGGCGAAAAAAGGTTCTTCAGATTATAAAAAAGTAAGAAAGAGATGTTTCTTTGACTGAATGGTTCTTTGTGGAACCAAAAATGGTTCTTCTATGGGATCACTGTGAAGAACCTTTTAAGCACCTTTATTTTTAAGACCAGCTGACAATACTTTTGATGTTATGGTGCTAACAGAAGCGTCATCCACCTGCTGTTGGGCGTTTGGTGGTGTGCGGACATGGAAGCATCGCTGGAGATGGAGTGTTCTGTCTTCTAAGTGATGATCATGGACAAACATGGAGATATGGAGCTGAACTCAAAAGTATTCCCTACACCCAGCCCAAAAATAACCTTGATTTTGAACCGGATGAGTGTCAGGTAAGGTTTTCAACCAAATGTTGTGAATCAGAACTTTTGGAAAGCATTCAAACCTGTGTCCTGTCTTTCCTCAAAGCCGGTGGAGCTGGAAGATGGTAGCATAGTGGTCAATATACGCAACAACATGAACTATCACTGCCGGTGTCGCATGGTTGCACACAGTCTGGATGGAGGAGAGTCTCTGCCGGTGGAGCAGCTGGTGTTTGATACTACATTGGTGGATCCTGCGGTTGCGGCAGGAGCCTTACAGAAAGATGGAGTGCTGTACTTCACCAATCCTGCCAGTGCTCAAAGCAGTGAGGATATAAGAACTCTTTAAATAATGTGGGGTCAAGTAATGATCTGGAATTGATGTAGTGGGATGACTTACAGATGGAGAACTTCATCACTGCGCATTACCCTCATACTATTTTGGATCCATTTATAATTAAACCGATCTATGAAGTTAACATGCAAACAAGTGTGCAGTGCTGCAGTACTCCAGAAACAAGATTGTAAAACTCTATATTGATTCATTGAAAATATTGACTTGAATTTTCAGTTTGGTGTGCAAATATTTTTACACTGATTTTGCTAAAGGTGTTTGGTTGCTTGGTGTTCAGTAAGCTTAAACGTAATCTTAAATCCTTACATGTCTGAATTTGCATTGCATATTTAAATGCGCATGCTTTTCTGGCTTACCCACAACATCCTGCAAAACAAATGGAGAGCAGTTTTTCAGTTCACTTTTTACTTTTTGATTTTAAGAACAGTGATGAGAAATGGGATGCGAAAGCTATACCACAGCTTTATACATGAACTTTATAATTATATAATACTAATACTTTACTAAATTTGCTACATCAACCCTGATCAATACTGGATCTCATATTTACAGTACTCTACGGCTGTCACTCTAAAGTCAAATGTTTTGGTTATATCTATATATTATATGTGTTTTTCATCCACAAACTACTGTTAGCTGGAAAAAAATTTATTAGTTTATATTTCTAAAAATCTTATAATCAGACCTTGGTCATATCACCAACCTCCATTTAGCTATAGAACAGTGCTTCCACACCTATCCACCTGCATAGACAATAGCAGCCTTGAAGGGTTAATAAGACAGCTGCTAAGTGTACTTATTTCCCTGTACATTATTTTACATGACACTATTTACTAAACACTGTTTTTTCAAAACGCATGTTTTTTTTAATTGCGCATTCCAATTAATATAAATCAAACTGCAGTTGGTTTGTTTTGATTTAAGCCATAATAACTAAAAAAAATACAGCAAAACATGACAACATAATAAAAAACATGATTTTTGAAAACTTAAAAAAACAGAGTTATCTCATTTTGGAAACAAATTCTTCATATAGTCCATAGACACCTTATTATACATGATTATATGGATGGCAATAATCTTGAGACACCAAACACTTAGCCTATTTTCTGTTTTTTCAGGAGTGAACCTCACCCTTCGTTGGTCTCTAAATCGTGGTAAATCGTGGGTGAAAGACACTTTAAAAATTTGGCCCGGGCCTAGTGGATACTCCTGTATGACATCACTCAAAGGCAATGGAACTGAGGATCAAAAATACATCTACGTTGTCTTTGAGAAAGGTCTCAAAGAATCTATAGAGTCTATCTCCTTTGTGAAAGTTAACCTGTACAGTGACCAATAAAGAGACTGATATGCTGATTCATGTGCATCATGTAAAGAAATCAAAAGAGAAAAAAGTTCAATAAATGATGACAGATGACAGAAAAGCAAGTTTCAGCAACTTCCAACCTGTCTTCTAAAGATATTGGATCAAACAATTTCGGATCGCATAGAGGTGCCTGTTTGTGCACTTCTTTTATTGCCTCAACTGACATAGCTTATAAGGGGCCCGTTTCAGAAAGGAGGTTTAGTGAAAACTCTGAGTATATCAACCCTGAAATGAGGGAAACTCTGGGTTTTCTGTTTCAGAATGTGAGGTTTGTCAAACCCGAGAAAGCGGGGTAACTCAAGCCCGTTTCTAAAGGAGAGGTAACTTATACTCAGAGTCAGTAACCATAGTAACTTACTCTGTGAACCTAACCTGGTCGGGAGCAGGTTTTCTTTGGTAAACCCAGAGTTTATTTCGATCTCCTCCCCCTTTTAAAGCGCAAGTGGTGTAACTCATTAATGAATGACATTAATACAGTCATTCATGGCACACATTTTGATCACACAGAGACCATCTCAGTGATTAATATGTCATATGTGCTTTTATAGAGGATTCATGAAGAGGCTGCATTAATTCATTGGGATGTTCTTTGATTTCAGCAGAGCAATTTAGGACCAGAGTGGAATTTTGTTATTTCCCTGCATTTTTCTTTACAGTGATTTAGATATATCAAAATATGTCTCATCCGTCCTTACATCAATAACATCAGCCACCGTACGTGTATTACATCAGAGCATAATATTCTATGGACGATGAGAAATTACTTTAAAAAAGTGTATAAATAAATTGCATAAATAAAGAAATTAATAAATACAGACATACACGCAGAGATAATAAACATTTAATTTTGACATGTAATCATTTTAACTGAAATCTGCTCAGAGCAGGGTTCGAACCGGCGATCAGTCTAACATTGCACGAGTGTCTGACGCCCTACAGGTGTCCTATACACCATGACGTCTTCTTTGCATAACTAGAGCACTCATGGAGAGTGAGAACAGACGATTTTTTTAAATATTTCTTTTGTTTCATTCATTTAATGATTCATTTATTTGTTTATTGCTACATTTATCTATTTATTAATTTAAACAAGTCATTTTCAGCACATCAGTAAATCCACTGTATGCAGAGCAGAAAGTGTGCCTCACTCTCAAGTGCTTTCTGCTCCCATGTTCCTATTTTTGGTGCCGTTCCCATGGTGAATCGTAATATCGGAGCTCCATTGATGATGGCTTTTTATAGTCGTGGTGCACGCGCTTACCCCAGGATACTCAGAGTAAATTGAACTAACTCAAATCAGCTGTTCTGAAACCAAAAACTCAAAGTTTCTCATTTCTAAGTAAACCAAGTCTGAGTTCAAGGTTTAACCTAGAGTTGGTTGAACCTCCTTATTGAAACGGGCCCAAGGTTATAAAGTTTACGAGTTATAAAGTTACAAGTTAAGTCAGCACAGTTTTAACAACAACTGTATTGTTCTGAAGGCTGCATAAAATGTTTTAGAAGTTATGAACACAATAAAGCTGCTGTTTAATACATCAAAAAATACAATTATTCAAATAAGCAGGACATCTCAGGTGTTATTTGTGTTTGTGTTTGGTTTTGTATACATTTAATGCATTAGTAAATAATTAGTTAAGTCATTTATTTCTCTATAATCTATTATCTTTATTTTCTTTTGTGTTGATAAACATGCACTTCCTGTTTTATCAGTCATACGTCAGCTGTTTGATTCTCCATGACAGTCTTTCACGTGAGTTGACTTCATGCCGAGGTAGATCAGCACACAAGAACCTGTTTCGCCCGTTTAAAAGCAAAAGTGTTTCTCTTTGACATGGAGGGATTATGTGTTTTAAAATGAAGAGGACTAGATACATATCAGCAGAAATGGGCTTTACTGAGTTTACAGCTGTGTTTGTTGTTCTGCTTGTGGATCTGGGAGGCTTAGATGCTGTCACGTTTAATCCAAAGGTAAAACCAGTGTTTGTGTTTTTGTACTTAGGGTTACTAAAACTGGCAGGTATGAAACTGTCAGTGACAATTTGCTTTTGTTGGGTACAGTAAATGGGATGTTATTGCACATTTTGATTTGCCATTAGTTCAATATGTCATATAGCATACACACACTTTTGAACATTCTACTCTAAACATCTACTCTTCAATCAATAAATATCTTCAATATTCTTCTTCAATACAGTTAAGATCACACAACTGTTAGAAACAACCTGTTTCACTTCCATTCTACACTGATCAAATACTCTTAAAATTTAAAGCCTAAGAGCTTTGTTTCATATCCCACATGAAAAAGTAAACATGGCTGTTTCTCAATTCCACGAACGCAAAGAACGGACTTGTGTTCTTGTGGAGACCGGTCTTGCGATGCAGCCTTGGAAGAACGAACTTGGATGGACGCACCGCAGTGACTTCTGGGACTTAAAGCGGATTCCGTATGCACCAAGGCTGCGTTCGATGCATCCTTGATATCGAGAACACATCCGGGTACTTTCATGCGTTGTCTGTTGGCCCTGTCCCAAATGGCGCACTTGCGGTCTCGTGGAATTAAATTGCGCGTTCTCGCCAAGTCTACGAGTCTGTAGGGTGTCCCATTTGTCTTTTAAGCGCTCACAAGTCTGCTCGCGAGCGCCTCCTTTGTGCCCTCGATGCGGTCTTCGGCGAAGCCCGCATTGACGGAGACTCCACTGAAGTCCTCTACTCAGGAATTCTTGCTAACGCCCAATCACAGAACGGATGCGAGGAGTGTCTTGGATGTCAGACATATACGTAAACATGACGGATACATTTTTAAATATATGTTTTGATAAAATTCTAAATTAATTTATTAATTAGTTACTTATTCATATTATTGCTTATTTATTTTCTATTATGCCAGCTATTCAAGAATAAAAACTTTTAATGCAGTGCATTTTCTTACTTAAGGTAATAAGCCATGTTTTGTTGTAGATTTATATCTAGTTGTCTCTGGGCTCTGTAAAGCTGAACAACACAGCTTCTGTATTATAGAGAAATATTAAATAACAACATATATGCATATTAAAAACACATTATGCACATGAAGTATAGTGTAAACAAATTAATAAATATACATTCATGACGTCATGACAAATGAATGCATTGCAAACATAAGTATCTATTGCATAATGCTCGGGTGGCATATCAACATATGAAATACAAACATATGAAATACAGAACAATAAAAACTGGCAGCTCCAGTCCCAAATAACAACAGTGGGACAAGTGGTCGACTTCACGCGGCGCATCGCAGACAGGCGAAAATGAGTAGGCCTATGACTCATGAATAGTATGTCCGAAACCTCAGTATGCAAAAAACAGTAGGCAAGAAATACCTGGATGCTCTACTACTTCCGCCGAGATTCGTGAGTGTGGATCTGATGGACACTTATCAATTTTCAATTTTTTCAATTTCAATGTACTTTATTGGCATGATTGCGTGTTCTTACAATATTGCCAAAGCATTGAACATATAACAAAAGACATAGGCTTACAATAAGTACAAACATTAGAGTAAAATTAAAATAAGGTGCTGAGTAAGGGATAAATATAGAATGAAATATAAAATAAAGTATATGTAAGTAAACAAATTAAATATGGAAATAAAATATCTATATCAAATGTAGATTTCAGGCAGAAAGATGAGAATGCAATAAAGTAAACAGTGTATATGTGCATTGATTGTAACAGTTTAAGGCAGTAGATTGTTTCTGAGGGTGTGCAGCTGACAGATGAATGTAGAAGCAGCTGATGTGTGTCTCTTCTCCCCCAGTAACATCTGCATTCGTTCTGTTTCTGAACATCTATCAAACTCTGGCATGAGCTTATCTATCCCATGATGCCACGGGAGCTGAGCAACGGTCAAATTTCAAAAGTAAATCAAATAAATATAGCGGAAAACTTTAATGCAGACGTCCGTTTTCAATGTAAGTGTCAATAAATGAATTTCTCGTGACTAAATTATGTTTTTATCAACGCTCACGTTTAGGTTGTTGTTAATACGTCATAGGTCAAAGAGCATGGGTCACATGACCATAAACCATGGAGGACGCAATATGTCCGAAACGTATTCATACTACTCCCACTCATACTATATAGAACATACTGTTTTAACGGCCGATAGGTAGGTGCTTATTCAAATTCAGTACGTACTGTCACAGTATGCGATTTCGGACGCAGCCACGGAGAAAAATAGAGGGCGCGGCTTTCGTGTTTCAATGCGATTTGATTGGATGTATTACAGGACGGAACGTCATTTTCAGATTTTAACTAAAGATTATGAGGGCACACGATTTTTAAAAAGAGAATGACCTACATTGATAAACTATTTACAATAAACGCTGCAATATTTCATGATAAAAAGGCATTTCACTGGGACTTTAAGTTGTACTAATTTTAAGAAGCTTTGTGTGTTTGCGCAGAGCTCACAGATTGACCCTGTTATCGTAGATGAGCAGATGCTCTGGATTGGCGGTGGGGCAGGAGAAGTTCACACATACAGGATTCCCTTGCTCACCTTCACTCCTCAGGGACATTTACTGGCTTTTGCAGAGGCTCGGAAGACATCTTCTACAGACATGGAGGCCAAATTCATAGCTCTGCGCCACTCTACAGACAGAGGTTCTTAGTTTTCACCATACCAATGTTTTCTGTGTTATTAAAACATTGTCAATAAATCTTATATCAATAGTTATATTAATACAGATTCAATGTATATTACGAACATATTATCTTATTAACATTATGTACATATTATAAGCAGTGTAAGATGCTGAAACAAAGTAATTTGGTCTTCGCCATATTCTCAAAAATGATATCTATTCACTTATTTTGTTGAAAGCAAATATTGTGTAACACAGTTTTAATATAAAACTTTTTGTTACGTTTAGGAGCAACCTGGTCACCAACATCCTTCATAGTAGACGATGGCTCACAGACTGATGGGGTGAATCTGGGTTCAGTTGTAGTGGATGAAGAGACTGGAGCTGTGATACTCATTTACTCTCTGTGCTTTTACCGCTATCACTGCAGCCCCCCTCAGACCATGATGACAGAAAGCCTGGACGACGGTCTGACCTGGAGCGCCCCGCGAAACCTCAATCCACAGCTGGGGATCAAGAGCTTCATCCCTGGTCCTGGTTTTGGAATACAGGTGGGCAGTTCCATGCAAATGTCAATATGATGAACTCAACTGTTTTTACACCATACTGGTAGGTCAGATGTCAACATTTGGTAGTTTAAATACCCACGTGAAGCCTTAAAGTTTTGTTTGTGTGTGTTTTTAAAAGTTTGTAAGTGAATTGTCACATCCATAACGGTCCATATTCATGAATGGACACATGATATTAAAATAAAATAACTATTTTGTGATCTATGAAGAGCCATCCCTTCTCCATTTGTTGGGTATTATTGCTCCTGGTTTGTACATTTTAATTAACAGAAATCCTACAAAGTATGTTGTCTCTCAAAAACGTGCTTCCTTTTTTGTCACATCCATAACGCATAATTTAAAAAACTTGTGCATATGACTGATACATATTTTTCTTATGTTTTGACTCTATCATCAGGGGTTTAGTGAAATATAAATATATTGGTAATAAATACATTCACTGAGAACTTATATTTCAAGATTTGACTGAAAATGTCACATCCATAATGTTGGAATTGCTGTAATTTTCTTGCACACCTTAGAAGAGACAGTGATTTTGTGATCCACAGACGATGAAAAAAAATCACACAGATTTTACACAACATGTGAATAGAAAACCACAGATTCTTTATTTTTGTGTAATCTTTTCCTTTAATGTCTGTTTCTCAATGATGGTGTCTACAGAAGCGTCACCCCCCTGCTGTTGGTCGTCTGGTAGTATGTGGTCATGGTACTCTAGCTGGTGACGGGGTCTTCTGCATCCTGAGCGATGATCATGGCCGTACTTGGAGGAATGGAGCTGCGCTGAAAAGCATCCCTTACAACCAAAACAAGCAAGATCTAGATTTTAATCCAGATGAATGTCAGGTAAAGGCCTGACAAAGGAAAATTAACTTGCCCATTCAATACAAGTTACTTATTATGTGCATGCATGTTGATGTTTTGCATTGCATTGTGGGAAATTTCCAGAACAACATGTAGTTTGTAGTATATCTTAGAATTTAGAACATTTAGTTAAGGCCACCTTATATAAAGTGTGACCGGGCGATTTTGCTAAGACAATGTTCTGCTTTCTTTATCACTTGTAGTTACATTTTGTTCCTATTTCTACTCAACCGCAGTCATTTTCAGATTCATTTTTGAAGTACTTCTGCTCTTTCTTTCTTTAAGCCAGTCGAACTAGATGATGGAAGTATATACGTAAGTGTGCGTAACCAGAACCACTATCACTGCCGCTGTCGTATAGTTGTGCTCAGTCTGGATGGAGGAGAGTCTCTGCCGGTGGAGCAGCTGGTGTTTGATACAGCACTGGTGGATTCTGCAGTTGCAGCTGGAGCTTTACAGAAAGATGCAGTCCTGTACTTCACCAATCCTGCCAATTCACATGACAGTAAGAAAAACTTGAATGGGTGTAATCATGCATTTTAACTTTATTGCAGGTCCAAAGTATAATTGCTGTGTTTTTGCTGATTTTTATTGTACGGGGATTGCCATCGGTGTCATGCATATTATATTGTATATAACTGACTGCTGCTGGCTTTAGATCCCCTTTCATCCCCATTTTGATGCTGGCTTTGAACTTTAGCGAGTCATCTTCATCACAAGATGCCTAAATGCATTTGTGTTAACACGCAATTGAACAGGTGTACTTAATAAAGTGGCCAGTGAGTGTAGGTGTGTAGTATTTTGATGATAGATATCAATTTAAATGCCATGATATTAATTCAGTCAAATCACTTTCTCCAGGAGTTAACCTCACCCTTCGCTGGTCTCTGGATCATGGTAAATCATGGTTGAATAATACTCTGAAGATCTGGGATGGGCCAAGTGGATACTCCTGTATAGCATCAAATAAAGACAATGGAACCGACAATCACATTTATGTTATATATGAAAAAGGCCAAAAAGACTATTGTGAGACAATCTCTTTTATAAAAATAAATCTGCACAGTGACCTTTAAACAATGCAGTTGTAATAATGGTATTTATTTACATGACTTTTAACATTAATAGGTTTACCTGTTTTATTAATAAAAGCAGTATTTTTAAAACAGCATTATAATGTAAAATATTACACAGCAAAAGCTGGTAAACATAAATTCATTGTTCAGTATTGTGCTGGTATTTAACCTGTTTTCTAATGGCACAGCCTTGTTTCTGGCTTTGTTTCTTGGCCTGAGATGAGTCAAGTTTTTAAAATGTGCATTTTCATGCAGTATCAGTCACCAGAATACTAAAATGCTTTTTTGCATCTAGAATACATGAGACCATATGCTTAATTATACCAACTAACTATAAAATTGTAGCCTAATTATTTATCTTAATTGTTCAAATATAACATAAAGGTCTTCATTTTAGGATCCTGTTCAAATCTTTTAAAAAGTGTTAGTAATATGTTACCCTTTTTCTGTTAATAAGTTCAGTCACTGGATGTTTTGCTTCAGACAACTGCGCTCTGTCGCCATCTCTTGACAGGAATAGGCCATTGGACATGAGGCCGAAATTTCCGCACGTTATGTAAGGAATAATTGACGACGGGCCGTTCAATTATCGAAAGTTAATGCACACCCCGAGGTGGTAATGCGGCCACTCGCGTCGTGCCACAACGCCCTTAGCTGTTATAAAATGCACTGTAACCCACTGCTTCTTGGGGCTTATTTCTTTATTAAAGTCTGGCGAATGTAAATGGTGTGTCTCCGCTGGTCTCATTAGTACGGTGGACCACTAGTGCACATGACAACGAAATTTAAAAAGCACATTCACAACGCAATCAAGCCACAACACAACGGAATCGAGTCACAACACAACGGAATCGAGTCACAACACAACGGAATCGAGTCAGATCGAGTAGATTTATCGGTCAGCTCGTGCTGAGGAGGCGGGAACTTATGGTTATGGTTATTTACATCTCTCTTTTCCAGGTACTTTGAATGAGTGTTTATGCTTTCAAGGTTTTTAAAGGTACAGTGCGGGATGTTTTGTATGATCTATTAACAGAAATGCAATATAACATACAAAACTGTGTCTTTAGATGTGTATAAAAACCTTACGTAATGAAAAGTTATGTTTTTATTACTTTAGAATAAACCAGTTGTATCTACATAGGGAGCGGGCCTATCTACATGGAATTTGTTATGTTGCGCATCCATGTTTTGTACAGTAAGCTCTAACGGACAAACAGCTCTACAGAGCGCGTTTTGTATATGTTGGTCTTCGTGTGTGTTTTTAGACGCAGCTTGCGTCATCACTGAGTTGAAGACGCACAAAGTAGTAAATCGTAGTACAGACAGAGGCGGATTAACCATATGGGCAATTGGGCGAGTGCCCAGGGGCACCAAGATTTTAGGGGGACCAAATAAACCCGCAATACAAAATATTTTTTTTATAAATGTACATAAGCACTTGTTTTTTACGACTTAAGTCACGCATCTGCGCTAAATAGGCGTGGCACCATGTGCGGGAATACCCCCATTTTCAGATAAAAATGGTTCTGTCCTCCGAACTTTTTCGACACACCTCCGCCAACATTCCCGCCCATGTTATCTGGTTAGTTACATAGATTTGAGTGAATTAACATTCAGCCAATCACAAGCGAGTGTTATGAGGCGAGTTGTCCTTCGTGTACACTTTAATCTTCAAACAGTTGGAAGCGGGAACGATGCAGAGCGCATTGTTGTAGCGGAGACTAAAAATGCGGGGATTAGCACTGATTAATAAAGATATATATACATGGCATGCGTCAGAAATAAGATGTTATAGTGCCGATAATGTATGCTAATAGTACGTGGAGGTAAGGCCACTATTTAAGGTCCAAACCTGGGTTTTAAAGTGAAAGTGAAGAACGGTGTCATCACCATAGCAATCAATTCATATGTGTCCTTTTTAGTGGAGTACACTTTTATCTTAGTACTTATGTGATCGTTTAGTAAGAAGAATATACACATACTGTGCTTAAATAGAGCGTTTGAATAGCTGTATAGCAGTTAAAATAGTAACAATAACGTTTCATGTTATTTGAATAACCTTGCTATACATTGTAATCTGGTGAATGCCACTTTGGTGAATTAAAGTCCCAATGTCCTGAAAATCTGTACATTGTTCCATTGTCCCCCTAATGTGAATACATACATGCAAACTATATGTGTGCGTGTGTGTCCCTGTACCCCCACTTTGTGGCACGCACAACATTTACACCTGTTAAAAAAATTTTAGTGATTTTTTTTCACTACATCAAAACCTGAAATGTAACATTACAACAGAAAGCAGGTGCCCCTTAACTACAGTAGGCCTAATTGTTAAAAATACTTAATGGAAAAGAGTTGTTTTTTGTGTTCTATTCTACAAAAGTGTCATGTCAATGTGTAATTCTTGTAAAATAGTATATTGTAAATTGAGTTTCATTCTTATAAAATCTTTTAATATATAAATCTTTTAATGAGTGGATTCATGCGTGTGGGTAGGTGGATTAATGAGGGGCACCTCTGCGGCTGTTGCCCTGGGGCACCATGAGGTCTTAATACGCCTCTGAGTACAGAGAGACGGAGGAGGAGTCGTCGTCTAGCTGAAGCAATTGATTGTTCTGTCTTAGAAGTTTTGATAAAATGGAGGACCATGCGTATTGTGCACAAGAGCCGACAGAGCGTGAATCNTTGATTGTTCTGTCTTAGAAGTTTTGATAAAATGGAGGACCATGCGTATTGTGCACAAGAGCCGACAGAGCGTGAATCTCCGTCGTCAAAGAAGCGCAAACGTGATGCTGCCAGACGAATTAGAGACAAACGGCGGCAGAAATCCAGGATAAACATCGCTGTATCTATTACCAGATGGAAGGCACTGTTGAAAGACAAATGTTTTCAAGGCGACGCCGAAGTTGCCTGTTTTCTGCTAGACTGGTAAGATAATTCAACATTTTCAATGTTTTAACTTTTTCAATGTTTACCAAACAACTGTTTTGTTGAAACGGTAACGTTAGCATTTTATACAAATGGCCATATAACCTCCGAATAATAATGTTTTTCCATCCCTGCGGTACGTACTCCGGTTGTTCCTGACTTTACAAAGGGGGAGACAAACGTCTACTAACTTACACTTAACTGCCTATGTCGTTGTCAGATCAAATGCTTCGAACAGCGTTGCTATTTACGATTAGTTAACTTTAGTTACTTCATTACTCTCAGCGTGTAGATAGCACGCACGAAATATATCTAATTATAGAATTGTAACAGTAACTTTCGCAACAGAATACATGTTAAATGATTAATTACGTTAATATATTGGCTTACCTTTGCAAAGAAACATCGTTGCTTGTATCACTGCTATCCGCTGTCTCAGTAGACGACATCTTTTTTTACTGTTGCGGCCACCGTCGTAATTCGAAAGGGAGGGGTGAGCAAATGACTCAGAGATTCGTTGCAAAACTATAATACAACGCTAGTGGCTGCTGATTTTCAAGAACTGCGCCTTTAAATAAGCTTGATATGTGTTTGGGAAGATGTTCTGTTTATGTTTTGTTGACATGTCGAGTGTTTTCTGTATTATATTTCGTTTTTTAGACTAATGCTAATTGCTAATTGGGATATTGTTCAGCAGCTAGCTAAATTCGGTTATGTATGTGGCATGCAATGTATAAAGTAACTGTGATGAAGAAGGCAGGGAATTTACGAGGAGGAGGGACAAATTGTCATTGTTAAGCAGTGTATTTATGGGTTTATTGCCAGTGCAATTGATTTTGATATTTTGAGCATTGTTTGTTGATTAGCTGAATACATTTGTGGATACTTACCTGTTGTGTTTGATTGTACCTGTTGAGGAGAAAAAAGTGAGAAATGATGTCATTGTTTGCATACCTGTTGAAGAACTATGAAAGAAAAGTGTATATTATTTTAATGTTTAAAAACAGTAAATTGTTACATTATTTATACCACCAGAGAAAAAGCTTTGTGTGGGCGTTTTTTTTTATATATCTCCCCTTTTCAAGGGACAAGTAAGCTAAATTTAGCAGTCTCAGTCACAGTCCTGTCAGACCCATGTCACTATCAAGCTTACCACCGAGTGTGTTTTATACTTTTCTAGTATCACTCATTTAAATGGGAAGCTTTTTATATCTTGTATGTTATACCTTTTGTATCCTTCTGTCATTGTATTCATCGTTTTATTGTTGTTAACAAACAAACCACATCCATCCCCCGCACATTTGAAAAGCTTGCTACGCCCCTGCTCTCAACCATGTCAAGGCTGTACGAAAGAATTTAGACATGTTCTTTGACAAACGAATGCTTAACCTCCTATTTCAAGTTTCCAATTTACCCCCAAAAAATACATTTCAAAATTGTATGTGATATTTATCCTTCTGTGGAGTTCCTATATTGTGTAAATTCTGTAACTCATTTCCAGAAAACACAGACCCTATTTTTTCAGAGCATATTTTTCTTTAATTCCTAGACAAAGTGCAATAATTGTGGTTAAATGAGTAAAATGTTGTGAATTTAACATGTCGTTTATAAAAAATGTAATATGGAAACTGAAAAAGGAGGTCAAACTTTTTTTTAATATTAATAACTTACTTTTGTTAGCTAAGAGTTTAATTCCCAAATGTATTTTTTTAAATTGTTTGTAGTATTTAAAAATTATTTGGGACAATATTTAAAAATGCTGTCAAAAGCAAATAATAAAAAGCTGGAATTTTGTTAGACTAAATTATATTTCTTGTTTTGAATTTATTAATATGTATGGATTGAACATTTAGATTTTTTCTTCTTTCTTTTTTGTATTTGTTGTTTGGTTTGTATTATCTTTTATTATTTTTTCTCGTCTGTTTTTGAATGTAAACTGTATACCATCTTGTTTTGTAATGTTTTTGTTATACTTTAATAAAAAGCGCTTTTTATCGCAGATGAAATCTATGCAATTGAATTGCCACTGCTTTCACATCAAGGTGGATATGAGGACTATATATTTCACATAGGTGTGTTTTTTCCACATATAAATCTCAAAACCCATTTCAGTTAATGGACTTATTAATGGAACACTTAAGAAAAAAGATATCAGCTGACATCCTCGCCCAATGAGTATTAAGCTGTGTCGTCAGCAAGTTGTTTCCCATCGTGCTTTTCATCAGCGCAGTCGGTGGAGAGCAACTGTATGGCGTTCCAGAGGACCAATCAAATATGGCGTTCCATACGGTCCTAAAATATGGCGTTCCATACGGTCCTAAAAAATGACTTTGCAGCACACACTCGTCTCACTGAACGTCTCACTCCACGTCTTAACTGTTTTTGTATTCTGCTATTTATTGCATTGAATTCAAGACGCAGACGAGACGTTGACGTAACGCAGACGTCACGTAAATCACGTGTGGCCGTGAAGCGTCTATGCAGACGTCACGCGTCATTCACGTGTAGCAGTGAAGTTATTTGTTTTCATTTTTGCTAACACGTATTGTAACACGCTACTCTACACGGCTTAATGCAGAGTGTCAAGCGTCTACTTCGTTAACTTTAACTTCACTCAATCCTCTCAATGAACGTGACGTCTGCGTCTGTCCTAGGAACTAATGTTTATGTGTTGTTTCCTTGACATTCTGTTAATTGTGTTGCGCACTGGCAAGGATCAGCTGTCAATCTTAGTTTATGCTGTTTGTTATGCTTTGTGTAATGTGTTTGTGCAATACATTTAAGTCCAGAACCATTTTATATCTCATTATTATATGTTGTGCATGTTATTGCTGCTTTCTGATGTTTATATGGTTCTGATGCGATCGATTATTGCTGCTGAGTTTTCCGATATAATCACTGAAAACGTACATCATTGTCCATGCTGTAGCGTTGCATTCCTAGGGAATTATGTAATTGCTTACAGCAAGATTATTCAGAGCACTACTGTGTTATTGTTACTTAAATATGAGTTGGAATAAGAATACCAACGTAATATTAAATGATTCATTTATTTATTTCCATAACTTGTTCAGAGCGGTTGTTAGAAATATATTAGGCTAACTAATTCTGATTTCAACAACTTGAAACATTAAAATGTACATTTCACTGCAACTAATGTTAATAAGTTTGGCCTTAGCATAAGACTGGTACCTTTTACCATTTGCCTGAAAATAAATTCGCACGGATGGTTTTTTGTTTGTTTGTTTTAAAACGCGCTGCAATTCCATAGTTAGGCTACCTTAGTTGATTTTATTTATTGATGCAAATGCAATGCAAAGCTAAACAAGACAGACACAATATTATATAAACAATATTTATATGCCGTGGTGATCAACATGATTAGTAATTTTTCCTCAGATGACAGTCACGTAATAAACAAGCACTACAATGGCTCCGTGTTTGTTTTTAGGATCAATTAACAGTCGGCATGGAGGTAAGGCTGTTTACTTTATTTATTATTAACATTATAAACAATAAAGCCAGATATTCTTGACAGATCTGGGTTTTGTTACCGGGAGTTATAGAGACGAGCAGCGCGTTTTCTCCGCTGTCGGCTTGTTAACCGTCGACTTGTTGAACAGACTTTCACAGAATAAAATAGACCTATATGTTTGTTTTTCTTATCAAGAACATGTAAAACAAAATAAACAAGATAACCATATATCGTTTAGTTTTGTATGTCTGGTTTTGTATGATTTGCGCATGTTTAAATTGCAGTTTTTATATATTAAAAAAAAAAATTCAAACGTTGCTAATCTTTTCAACATTAAAAAACCTATATGCAGGATATAATATTAGTGCGTTATGAAACATGTAAAAAATTACTTCTTTATTCATTTAATTTAAATAAACGAATATTCGTTTTTTTATTAGCTCAAATATTCGAATATGAAATTATAGAAAAATGCCCATATCCCTAAAGTTTATTTACTTGTGTTTGTTATTGTATTCATTGCTAAACTGATCCATTTTTGTTAACACATAAGTTAAAAGGTTAGTAGAGAGGTGGGTGCCAATTTATTTTCTTTTGTTCTTGTTTTCTCCTGTTAGTAAGGAAGGTAGGGTATTTTGCTGTATTTTGGTTCTTTTTTATTGTGTTAGTCTAGTTAGTTACTTTCCCTACTAGGTAGAGTGTCTTTTGTTTATTATTTTGGCTTAACCCCCCTCTTGAAGCTTGAAACCCTTCAACAATTTTGTTAATAAAATAACTATTTTGCTTCCTTTGACATTTGAGGTTTTTTTTAGATCTTTTTTTTAATTGAGTGATCTTCAGTCTTGCAGCTGACACACACACAACACCATTTTTATTCTGTTACGTGCCTCCTTTTGAACCCTAGACTTATGGGGGTCGTAACAGGTACAGTGCCAGTCTCTGCATGGGAGAGGTGGCAGCAACGCAGAAGAAGGTAATGTCATGCGATCTTCTGAAAAGTAATTTTAACACGTCAACAACGCGTAATGTACGTGTTGTTTGCGCGTAGAGTACGTGTAGTTTACGCGTGAAAAATCGACGCGTATTCTACGCGCAAACAACACGTATTCTACGCGCAAACAACACGTAATCTACGCGCAAACAACGCGTTCTCGACGCGTGACGTCAGATGTCAATTTCGCGTGTTTTTGAGCCATCCGGCCACTTGACCAGTTTGAACGTGTAAGCGTGATGAGTTCCTATTGGCTGCTGAGCGGTAGGGTTAAACCATTACTGTAGGCCTAGGGGTTTGCCTTCCATTTCTAGACTCTTTGCCATGACAATGCATGTAAGATGCGAAAGATCCACTAATCTATTTGTGCTTGATGACCAGTGAAAGTCCTCAACAAGCTATTAGATATAGATATTTAATAATCTTATCTATGTTTATCGCTCGGGTCTTGTGAGTGGTTGTTTTAGCAGAAACATTGCAGTTTCAATGGCCTAGGGGTTAAAGACGCCGCATGACTGTCTGGACCAACGCAGGTTCAAAGCTCGCTCGTCGCGGAGCCTAATCTACCCTTAACAAAATAATTTTATAATTTGTTAACTTTATTAATCATTAAATTTATTCACGGTGAATAATTTATAGCATTTATTGTTAATATTGGGTTCACTAATTTTAAAACCTTGGCTACGGCCATGAGTCTGTGGTATACTGTATGAGTATTTTGTTTTACACGTTCTTGATAAGAAAATCAAGCATATATAGGCCTAGGCTGTTCCACCGGTTAACAATAAAGCAGACAACGGAGAAAATGCGCTGCTCTCTGTACAACTCCCGGTAAAAACAGCTCCAGAAGCATAGGGGTAGTAACTCCATACCAAAGTAAAGCTTTGGCTCCAATCGAAGGGAGTTCAAATCCACCTATTGCCAAACGTGTTCTTCTCCTTTTCCCATTACTAATCAGAGTGGAAAGGCGTTTGTTTTCAGCACAAATAAAGAAAACATTTCGAAAGTGGTAAAAGACACCACACAGGTAATAAATAATACATAGTTTATCTGGTAGGGTAGAGAGGGCTTTAACTATTCCAATAATGTGGCATTCATTTAGTAAATATGATAATTTACACTCAAAATGTTGTTATTGCATGCTGTTTTATAATGTACTACAATACTGAGATTGCAAATATATGCTACTGTAGGCCTATATATATATATGTATATATATATATATATATATATATATACAGTAGGCCAAGGGGGTTGCCTGCCGCCGCTCACAGATTCGGATTGTTGTTGTTGTTTTTTTTAGTTTAACAGATAAAATAATTGTGATTTCATATTAAAATTAACCAATGAATCATTTAAAATCATTTAAATAAGTGAAATGTGAAAAATTGGATGTAAGTCCAAATAAAGTCTAGAAGAAGAAAGAGGAGAGTCTGGAAGCATGGCCTAGTGGCCTGAACCCCAAAGCTCAAGTAAAAAGGAAGAGAATGAAGTAAGGGCAGAACTCAAGAGCAGAGCTGAAGGAAAACAGGCCAGGGGAGAAGAGCAAGAGCTCACAGAGATAGCAACTTCCAGTGAGAAGAAGTAGAGACAGAGCATATCTTATCCTTTTTAAAAGATTCAATTTAAATCGAATATGGCCCAAAACATACTATATTTTGTAATTGTTTTGCTGTGGAGTCCTTCAGGTCACTGGGTTCCACCATCTCGCTTGAGCAGATTTTGCCAAGTAAGAGATGTTGTTATGGCAACATTGTTGACAACACTTTTGTAAAAAAAAGTCTACACCCACTCCTAACTCTATAACCATAACCATATCCCTTAAACCAGAGTGAAATGATAGATGAATAATAAGGGTGCAGAGGCACAAAGCCTTGGTTAGCTTAATCTTAACATGAAGTGTAACTAATCCCTCAAATCTGATTGGTTGATTGAAATGTTGTCCCAGGGTCAACATCTCTCTCTTGGTGAAATCAGGAAAGCCCCACCATCTCACAGGACCTAAAGTTAGAGACTTGCAAGGGGTTGTTCTGTGCACTTCAGTAACGGTCTGGTTTGTCTCAGCTGCTCCCCTGCCCGTCCTTGTAGTCCTTGAAAATGGCAGGAAAAGCCATCACAGAGTTCATACCCTGGCCACAATCCTTTTGAACTGTTTGCCTTCTAGTCAATGCTTCAAATGAAGTACAAGAACATTTAGGCTCAAAAGTATATACAGGTGCATCTCAATCAATTAGAATGTCGTGGAAAAGTTCATTTATTTCAATAATTCAACTCAAATTGTGAAACTCGTGTATTAAATAAATTCAATGCACACAGACTGAAGTAGTTTAAGTCTTTGGTTCTTTTAATTGTGATGATTTTGGCTCACATTTAACAAAAACCCACCAATTCACTATCTCAACTAATTGGAATACTTCATAAGACCAATAAAAAAAACATTTTAAAACAGGGGAATGGGAAAAGGAGAACACGTTCGGCAAAAGGGGGATACGAACCCCTATCGATCTGCTACAAAAGCTGCGTAGCGATGTGACGTCTCTAACCATACGCCACCGGAGCTAATGAAGGTCAAGAGCATTTTACTTATTTAGTTTGTCAATGTTGCAGGTACTTGTACTCTATTTGAGTAGACTTCGTTATTTTAGTCGTATTTTATTTTATAGTCTACAGAGAAGCAGGAAAACAGTCAAGTCAAGTCAAATTTATGTTTATTTGCGCTTTTTACAAATTGCGTTGTATCAAAGCAGCTGTACAACACAAAAAGAGGAAAAAACAAAGCAATGAAATACAGACACATACGTATCTACATACTATGTACACACATATATAGGTATTATAAATTAAATCACGTTTACTGAGTACAACTGTCATGGTATTCTTGCAAGTCTTGTAAAAGATGAGCTAGAGAAAAGCCTCAGGCTAAGCTTGTATAAGATCGCCAAGCTATAGATAAAACAATCAATCTCAAGAAAGAGCAAATAGAAAACAAACAAGATCATTGAACTCAAAGCAAGCGTGCAGTGCGCTTAAATCCTTCCCACAGTATTTAGCTTCCACCTGTAACGTTAGCAACTTCTTTGTTACAAACGAATGCTGCCTTTGGGACAGTTAAAGCCTAGCTCCCTGCTACACCTACCAGTAACTTTATCAGATAAAAGCTTCATTGTTTATTAGCCGTGAGGCACTTTATTTCGACTTTCGGAACATGTCCTTAATTTGCGCTACAACAAATATGCCTTTTCATTCTGATGAGGGAAGGGAAAAGAAGATAACACCTTTGGCAAAAGGCAGATTCGAACCGCAATCGGGCTGATGAGTCGTACGTTGACTTTACCCCTAAACCACTCAAGCTGGAACTTGCTCGAAAAATATAGAGTACTTACTGTCTCTGCTAAAACAACATCTCAAGACCCGAGGAATAACAGCAAGATAGATTATTAAATCTATATCTAATAGCTTGTTGAGGACTTTCACTGGTCTCAAGCACAAATAGATAAGTGGACTTTCGCATCTTACATGCATTGTGATGGCAAAGAGTCTAGAAATGGAAGGCAAACCCCTAGGCCTACAGTAATGGTTTAACCCTACCGCTCAGCAGCCAATAGGAATCATCACGCTTACACGTTCAAACTGGTCAAGTGGCCGGATGGCTCAAAAACACGCGAAATTGACGTCTGACTCACGCGTCGAGACGCGTCTTGTTTGGACTAATGCGCACAGCCAGGCAGAATGTAGAGCGCCATACTGATTTCATATCTGGGCGAGTTTTGGATATCCCGAACGGTACAGCCGTTACTTTCGACGGCGTCTGTTATAGAGGCTAGGCGATTACGGGCGGCCCGCAAATACGCGTCGGCGATGCGTTCCAAATGCGGGCCGTTAAAAAGTCGAGGATAGATTGTGTTCTGATTTCCATATCGGCGTTTAGTGTCGGTATTTTAACGGCGTTCTAAAGGCACAACTTGGAAAGCGCTCCGCTCCTTTTCTGGCGCTCGAATCTGTTCTCTGGTCTCTGACGGGCTGTCCGAATAACAAACGCCGTTTGTTGGAACGTGTTGTCAATTCAGCGCACCAGCGTCCATATTTACGGCGTTCTTGATAAGGTTGCTGTTGTACTAATTGGAAGCTGAGCCAGAGCCAGCACGCAGGCTACCTTGCTGATATTACTCCAGCATGCATACCAGTTATATTTCGAACCAAGGATGTTCTCTGTACTCATTAATTTAGAATGGACTGCAGGGAATCTGATGCCCATGACCCTGAGAATTTGGGACACTCGTTAAACTCATCTTAGATCATTAAATCTATAACAGGACTTCATATTGTATGCGCAGCTATTGGTCTAATCTCTGCTCGAGGTTATATAGCTGGTATGATACTACTACAGAACCACTTTGCCTTTGTCTCACAATTCCTTGAGAAAATGCGTAGTTTTCTATCGTCGGTATGGTTTTGATGGGCAAGAGCTTAGATCAGAGTGGAGTTTAGCAAGCACAATTGTGATTGATAGGCAACGAGGCATCAGCAGATGGTTATATCGCGGCAATTAAGTGGTCCGATTGAGGTCCCTGACGCCTCCGCCATAATGGTAAATTATAGGTCCTCTACCTATACGACTGCCGGTATTGGGTGCGACCTATACGATCGAATTAGAGAAGCCGCAAAGTATTGAGCAGGCTACGAGGTGACTAAAATGCATAAATATAATAACAGGTCAATCTAGCGTAGATTTCCAACACCAAGAAAGTCTAATTCGTCCTAGGTACATATACTAGGGAGGTAGTTTCGAGCTAATTCTATCCAGCTAAACACCATGCATTCCCTCTCTACTATCAGCTAGGAAGTGACCAATGCACTGGTGAAGAGGTGGAGGCGTGCACTGCGTCACTAGTAGAACAACGAATCTACTTTGACATCAGCACAGATAGTGTCCTAAGCTATACCGCTCGACATGTTGAGATCGCGGTCTGACGTAGAGCCTTGCTCTTGAGGGCATTAGACTCATGTCAGCATCTGTTATGATGTATTACAGCACTGAATACGCCTGTTTTCGAGGTTGAACCTGCTTTGTAAGCGTCTCGTTGGGTTAAGCTCTCTTTGTGTTGCTGCTAATTTTTTTTGTTTCGATTGTCTGTGCCTACTCGTTGTTCTGGTTGTTCTTTAAGGGTGTGCGTTGTATAGTTCTGCGCTTGATTGTCATAGGTTCCGATTATAGTTTACTGACGATGGTTATTAAAATTTGCAGTACTTAAGATAGGCGTGGATTTCAAGTTATGAAAACAGTAGGAAGGTCCTCGGAAATGATAGAGATCATTTCTGTAAAATAAACCGTATCTGGGCTCTTGATTTTTGCGTGACTGAGGCCTTCGTACACAGGTGACAGTGGACTTATCGTGCTTTATAGAAACAGGTACGAACGAACACGTAATAGATGTTTCCATTTTAATCGCATTTTTAGCAGACACTAATGTTTATCCAAAGCAGATTAACACGGGCGTTTATGAGTCGCTATGCATGGTTCGTGCGTTATAGATATTCTCATGTGTTTTCGTTTCATATTACAGAAGAACTGAATTTGGAGCTATCAGGAGATCGCAATAATGTTGCGCAATAATAGGATTGTAATGTAACAAGCCGCATGAGAACGTTATTAACTTTCAGAGAGGTATAGATCATTACAGGCCTTCAAGTCAAGGTGCGGCAATACGATGCTTGAGTATTTGCGCAATTTTAACCGGTCCGTGTGTGATGAAGAGAGGCTGGATGCGCTATCGTGCGTGGAACTGCAAAGAAACTTACAATAAACAGCCAAGTTTCCTTTTGAAATGGAAAAAAATATTATTTTTACATAGTTTACATAGAAATACATAGAAATAAGTGCGGGATTCAGGCCCGGCAACCCACTCATGCAGCCTAGCCTGGCGAGAACATGGCAAAATGAGTCGGGATGCGGGCATGCTACTTACAAGCTACAGGAAAAAAACATTTTAAAAAGTTGGTTTGCAGAAAGATGGTGGTTATAAGCCTACTGATCCCATTGCTCCGAATAGTAGGCCTAATTAAACGTAATTACATACACTGTAAAAAAATCCTGTTAAAACAGATGAAGTACTGGCAGAAAATTACCAGTACATTTTCTTTTATTTTACGGACATTTCCGTTAATGCTAAAATGTAATGTAATTCAGTGCAAAATGTAAAATGGAGAACATGCATACTGGAGTGAGTCGTGGTCATTATTTATCTTTGTTTCATATGCTTTGTCGAGTAAAATCGATCATATCTAAATGCTTGGGTGAACGTCCGTTTTCAGTCTGTTGAGGCCGGCTGCGGAGAAACGCGGTCCTCCACGGCATGGGGCAGATAAATAGTACAGTTTAAGGTTGCTAAGCAATCAAGCTTATTATTATTTTTTTAATTTTTGAAATGATTATTTTGATTAAAGTAATTTTCAACCTTTAATCGGCATTTAGACGTATGACGCCGCATTCTCTCATATAATTTAACTTATATGGGATGATATCTCAGTTTCAGTTTGGGTGGAGTTTCTGACTTGTGCAAAACTGCATTATAAGTAAATACTGTTTTCTGTTACGAATAAATTACTCTTCTAACTCTTGTTCTCTTACCTATTTATGTTACCTTTATATAGGTAATAAATTAATAACATAAAATAATATATTATGTTATTAGATTAAGGTTCGGTAAATTCCGTTAACATAGCTTAATTAGAA
>NC_079905.1:17804779-17813574 GCF_024868665.1 Triplophysa rosa | reverse complement strand
ATTTTTTTTTATTTTTGTAATGATTATTTTGATTAAAGTAATTTTCAACCTTTAATCTGCATTTAGACGTATGACGCCACATTCTCTCATATAATTTAATTTATATGGGATGATATCTCAGTTTCAGTTTGGGTGGAGTTTCTGATTTATGCAAAACTGCATTATAGGTAAATACTGTTTTCTGTTACGAATAAATTACTCTTCTAACTCTTGTTCTCTTACCTATTTATGTTACCTTTATTATAGGTAATAAATTAATCAAATAAAATAATATATTATGTTATTAGATTAAGGTTCGGTAAATTCCGTTAACATAGCTTAATTAGAACGACCTTGCTTGTTCTACAAACACCATGCACTGTGTTTTATCTTAAGTGTTTTTCTGTTTGTTTGTTTTTTAATAGATTTTCTTCTGTAAAGCTGCTTTTGAACAATGCACATTGCGAAAAGCGCTATATAAATAAATTAGAATTTTATTATGCAAGCAGGAAGAAAAAAGCAAAATGGTTCAGAATTACGTAACGCGTTTACATCCAAACGCCGTAAAAAACGCGCGAAAAGTCGTCCATAACGCCGTATTTAACGGCGTTCTAAGGCACTTGAAAGCGCCGTATTTTGCGCCGCTGTCTGGCCATATGACGCGCGTAAAAAACGCCGTTTTGGTTGCACAGAGCGCGCGTCTTTTACGGCGTTTTGTCTGTTGTATAATGAGCCCCTCCCACTGATTTCCACTGCCGATAAGTTTGAACTGCTCTCACCCAATCACTGATGAGCTGAGCCAGGATCTAATTCACCATGGCCTGCTACTAAATCCTTGTAGTGGCCATTGATATTACTATGTTTTGATTAGTGGAATGAAGATGTTTATGAAAATCATTTTTTCAAGTGAATTTTATGTAAAAAATCACTGCAGCCAATTCCAGCAAATTTGGCACACACCAACTCAAAAACCCCTATCTATAGGTAAAGTCTATGTTTTTTTATTTATGCTTATTTTATTTTATTTATTTGATTGACATCGAGAGTTAAGGCCTTAAGACCTGGACGGATCAAATATTTCCCCCGGCATTTCACCAAGCATTCACTTGAGACAATAATTATGTTTGCGAGACACATACATTCTGATGTGCGCACTTTTGGATGTTTCAGTCAGAGTAAGATCATTGTTGTGACTTAACATCTTTGAATAACCCTTAACATCAATCAGGTCCCGCACTTTATTTTCTCTAGTACAGTTAATTCCTTTAATGCAATAGGCAGACTCGCTCTGCTTGATATGCAGCTTTTGCAGTAATAATGAATGCACTTTATTTAGCCTACAATAAAGCTGTGCATTAACATGTATGATATGCTTTTTAATTATGTTTTTTAAAAGTCTATTCTTTTTTTAAATGCGTCATGCAGAATCGTTATCATCAGCAGGTGCATCAAACATCGCCTACACTAAAAAAATCTGTAAAAACAAGGCACAATATACTGTATTAATATGAAGGAATTTTCCGTATTCATTTTTTACAGTTGTTTCACTTGTATTTTACATTTTGCACTGAATTAAATTACATTTTAGCATTAACGGAAATGTCTGTAAAATAAAGGAAAATGTACTGGTAATTTTCTGCCAGGACTTTATCTGTTTTAACGGGATTTTTGTACAGTGTATGTACAGTGGCAAGAAAAAGTATGTGAACCTTTTGGAATTTTGATTAAGCTACTTTGACTGATAAAAACCCCTCAAACTTTTGGAGTTTGCTCTGCACAAGAACACGCTTATGTGAGCCATGCCTCACCAAAGAGAGCTTGCAGAGGATCTACGATCAAGAATGGTTGATTTACATAAAGCTGGCAAGAGTTACAAAGTTATTTCACTTTAGAATTTCACTTCAGTCAAAGTAGCTTAATCAAAATTCCAAAAGGTTCACATACTTTTTCTTGCCACTGTACATACACTGTACAAAAATCCCGTTAAAACAGATAAAGTCCTGGCAGAAAATTACCAGTACATTTTCCTTTATTTTACAGACATTTCCGTTAATGCTAAAATGTAATTTAATTCAGTGCAAAATGTAAAATACAAGTGAAACAACTGTAAAAAATGAATACGGAAAATTCCTTCATATTAATACAGTATATTGTGCCTTGTTTTTACAGATTTTTTTAGTGTAGGCGATGTTTGATGCACCTGCTGATGATAACGATTCTGCATGACGCATTTAAAAAAAGAATAGACTTTTAAAAAACATAATTAAAAAGCATATCATACATGTTAATGCACAGCTTTATTGTAGGCTAAATAAAGTGCATTCATTATTACTGCAAAAGCTGCATATCAAGCAGAGCGAGTCTGCCTATTGCATTAAAGGAATTAACTGTACTAGAGAAAATAAAGTGCGGGACCTGATTGATGTTAAGGGTTATTCAAAGATGTTAAGTCACAACAATGATCTTACTCTGACTGAAACATCCAAAAGTGCGCACATCAGAATGTATGTGTCTCGCAAACATAATTATTGTCTCAAGTGAATGCTTGGTGAAATGCCGGGGGAAATATTTGATCCGTCCAGGTCTTAAGGCCTTAACTCTCGATGTCAATCAAATAAATAAAATAAAATAAGCATAAATAAAAAAACATAGACTTTACCTATAGATAGGGGTTTTTGAGTTGGTGTGTGCCAAATTTGCTGGAATTGGCTGCAGTGATTTTTTACATAAAATTCACTTGAAAAAATGATTTTCATAAACATCTTCATTCCACTAATCAAAACATAGTAATATCAATGGCCACTACAAGGATTTAGTAGCAGGCCATGGTGAATTAGATCCTGGCTCAGCTCATCAGTGATTGGGTGAGAGCAGTTCAAACTTATCGGCAGTGGAAATCAGTGGGAGGGGCTCATTATACAACAGACAAAACGCCGTAAAAGACGCGCGCTCTGTGCAACCAAAACGGCGTTTTTTACGCGCGTCATATGGCCAGACAGCGGCGCAAAATACGGCGCTTTCAAGTGCCTTAGAATATGGAAAGCCAACAGGTTCACAATTCGCGTGCTTTTGATCGCCGTATTAATATTAAAACGCCGATTTCTTAACGCCGCCAGGCGTTAAATAAGCGCCGCCTGGCGCTAAATTAACGTCATACGCCGCCACGCGTTTAAATAACGCCGCACGCCGATCGACGTTAAGTTAACGTCACACGTCACTCAAAATGCAAACTTATTAGCTAATATACATAGCCCCTCCTCTTCTGGGTTTGCGAGCTCTACGGCAAGTCGGAGGCTCGGAGCATCCAGTACAATTTCCAAGAGCGCTGTTCACTTAAGTTAACTGGGGGTCTGGCACGCGATGAAACCGTCTGACCGTAGTGTCACCTCAAATCCATATCCAGCTTAACTTTGTGGAAAACAAAAATGGAAAGAAATGAAAGAAAAACCAGCTGAAAAGAAAAACATATAACTAATGCAGTATGTTCCAGGAAGCAATGTGTAAATGCGGGTGCGTAAATGATGACAGAATTAGAAGCAAGACGAGTCGTTGCTGTTAGTCTACAGGTTAGCTCGGTTTGCTCGCAGTCGCATGTTGCGTCTTTATCTGGTTCGAGTCCCGCTCGGACCATTTGCAGATTTTTACATCGTTGGTCTTGTTATGTTTATCTGTGTCACAGGATTTTTTTTATATTTCAGCATTTAATGCGTGGTTAATATATAAAGAAAGTCAGGAATAAGAGCTCTTTCTCCACAACAAACTTACAGTATATTCTAAGTTTCTTAAGCGCTCCCGACAGCCTCGCCAACAGCCTTTCAATAATCACCTTAACGCACATCACCTGCCCACTTAAATTTCATTAGCACGCTACCACTCACATTACCTACGGGACATGTTGCCATTTACCTCCGTAAAGAGACTGACGCTATACCGTGTGTGGAACTGACTTTCAGCCGAGCATTTAGATATAATTCATTTTACTCGACAAAGCATACGAAACAATATAAAAATGACGACCATGCTGACTTGAGTGTTTATGCATGTTCTCTGTGGAGAACTAGTATTATGTGAAGTCTGCTCTATTAACGTTTTCTTCCGTTAATAAAGTAAACAAAAATGATTTTATTCTGTATCCTTTTACAAGCACACAGCATTTTCGATTAAGAAACTTAGAATATAATGTACGTTTGTTGTGGATATAGCTTGTTATAAGTAATATAATGAGTAATATATTAATGTAAATGTCACACTATCCAGGGCTTTTTGTGTTGTATTCGTTTTGCACAGTTAGTGTGGTTGCATAAATCGGCTTAATTTGTTTTCTTTTAGACTTCACTGTGTTCCGTTGACCTTTGTATTGAGGCTCTGTATAAGTTTTCAATGCAGGCTAAACAATTAGCTTTTATTTATTTTCATTTGACAATGTATATTTATCTAAGATGGCTAGGTGTCTTTTTTCGTTTTATTTTTGAATAAAGGAAACACTTTGTTGTAATTGCACCTGTTGTTCTGCATTAAATAAATAAAACAATATATATTTCCATTTAAAACTTCTGTCTTTTTCATTTAAAAACATTATATAATAATAACCCCAAAATAGCGCCTTGCGCTCAGGGAATGAACGGCGCCTGGTAGCTCACAAAGGTGTATTAAATCATAAATTTTCCGCTCATTCTTCTTCACTGCTGCTTGCTCCATGCTGGTGGAACGATCTTCCAGATACAGTCCGGTCAACCACGTCTCTCTCTTCATTCAAGAAACAACTTAAAACATATCTTTTTCGTAAATGGCTGGTAAATGTTGACAATACAAAAAATATTTGAGACACAAATCTTGTGTATTATCTAATACAAGCACGTTTTGGATGTTCAGTCAGAGTAAGATCATTTTTGTGACTTATAATCTTTGAATAACTCTCAACACCGCACTTTATTTTCTCTTTTACTGTATGTAAGTCCTTTAACCCAATAGTCAAACTCTTTTTGCTTGAAGTGGACATATTTTGCAGTAATATGATGAATGCAATTTATTTGGCTAACAATAGCCTAAATATGTGCATTAAAATGCATGATAGGCTTTTTAATTGTTTTTGAAACATACGCCACCAGCCCTGAATCCCGCACATTCCATGAGCTGAATAATATAAAGAATGCATAACATTTTTTATTTCAAATGGAAATGTGGCTGTTTATTTTTAGTAACAGAAGCCTCTTTGCAGTGCCACACATATGATATAGCGTCAGTCTCTTTACGGAGGTAAATGGCAACATGTCCCGTAGGTAATGTGAGTGGTCGCGTTCTAATGAAATTTAAGTGGGCAGGTGATGTGCGTTAAGGTGATTATTGAAAGGCTGTTGGCGAGGTTGTCGGGAGCGCTTAAGAAACTTAGAATATACTGTAAGTTTGTTGTGGAAAAAGAGCTCTTATTCCTGACTTTCTTTATATATTAACCACGCATTAAATGCTGAAATATAAAATAATCCCTGTGACACAGATAAACATAACAAGACCAACGATGTAAAAATCTGCAAATGGTCCGAGTGGGACTCGAACCAGATAAAGACGCAACATGCGACTGCGAGCAAACCGAGCTAACCTGTAGACTAACAGCAACGACTCGTCTTGCTTCTAATTCTGTCATCATTTACGCACCCGCATTTACACATTGCTTCCTGGAACATACTGCATTAGTTATATGTTTTTCTTTTCAGCTGGTTTTTCTTTCATTTCTTTCCATTTTTGTTTTCCACAAAGTTAAGCTGGATATGGATTTGAGGTGACACTACGGTCAGACGGTTTCATCGCGTGCCAGACGCCCAGTTAACTTAAGTGAACAGCGCCATTGGAAATTGTACTGGATGCTCCGAGCCTCCGACTTGCCGTAGAGCTCGCAAACCCAGAAGAGGAGGGGCTATGTATATTAGCTAATAAATTTGCATTTTGTGTGACGTGTGACGTTAACTTAACGTCGATCGGCGTGCGGCGTTATTTAAACGCGTGGCGGCGTATGACGTTAATTTAGCGCCAGGCGGCGCTTATTTAACGCCTGTTGGCGTTAAGAAATCGGCGTTTTAATATTAATACGGCGATCAAAAGCACGCGAATTGTGAACCTGTTGGCTTTCCATTAGAACGCCGTTAAATACGGCGTTATGGACGACTTTTCGCGCGTTTTTTACGGCGTTTGGATGTAAACGCGTTACGTAATTCTGAACCATTTTGCTTTTTTCTTCCTGCTTGCATAATAAAATTCTAATTTATTTATATAGCGCTTTTCGCAATGTGCATTGTTCAAAAGCAGCTTTACAGAAGAAAATCTATTAAAAAACAAACAAACAGAAAAACACTTAAGATAAAACACAGTGCATGGTGTTTGTAGAACAAGCAAGGTCGTTCTAATTAAGCTATGTTAACGGAATTTACCGAACCTTAATCTAATAACATAATATATTATTTTATGTTATTAATTTATTACCTATAATAAAGGTAACATAAATAGGTAAGAGAACAAGAGTTAGAAGAGTAATTTATTCGTAACAGAAAACAGTATTTACTTATAATGCAGTTTTGCACAAGTCAGAAACTCCACCCAAACTGAAACTGAGATATCATCCCATATAAGTTAAATTATATGAGAGAATGCGGCGTCATACGTCTAAATGCCGATTAAAGGTTGAAAATTACTTTAATCAAAATAATCATTTCAAAAATTAAAAAAATAATAATAAGCTTGATTGCTTAGCAACCTTAAACTGTACTATTTATCTGCCCCATGCCGTGGAGGACCGCGTTTCTCCGCAGCCGGCCTCAACAGACTGAAAACGGACGTTCACCCAAGCATTTAGATATGATCGATTTTACTCGACAAAGCATATGAAACAAAGATAAATAATGACCACGACTCACTCCAGTATGCATGTTCTCCATTTTACATTTTGCACTGAATTACATTACATTTTAGCATTAACGGAAATGTCCGTAAAATAAAAGAATATGTACTGGTAATTTTCTGCCAGTACTTCATCTGTTTTAACAGGATTTTTTTACAGTGTATGTAATTACGTTTAATTAGGCCTACTATTCGGAGCAATGGGATCAGTAGGCTTATAACCACCATCTTTCTGCAAACCAACTTTTTAAAATGTTTTTTTCCTGTAGCTTGTAAGTAGCATGCCCGCATCCCGACTCATTTTGCCATGTTCTCGCCAGGCTAGGCTGCATGAGTGGGTTGCCGGGCCTGAATCCCGCACTTATTTCTATGTGCTGAATAATATTTTTTCCATTTCATTGTAAGTTTCTTTGCAGTTCCACGCACGATAGCGTCAGTCTCTTCACGGAGGTAAATGGCAAGGCATTTGGCATTGACTTGGGCTGTGTTATATTTGAGTTAATAAGTTCATGCTTGTTACATTACAATCATTGCGCAACATTATTGCGTCTCCTTATAGTCAATCAGTTTTTGTAATATGGAAACTGAAATCACATGGGCTACTGATAAGAGACATGCATAGACTAAAAGGCCCCTGTAATCGCTTTGGATAAAAGTGTCTGCTAAATGCGTAAATGTAAAATCTATTACTGTTCGTTCGTCCTGTTTATAGCACGAAAGTCCACTGATGTGTGAGCTCAGCAGCAAAAATCAAGTGCAGATACGGTTTATAAAAAGATCTCTCATTCCAGACTTTCTTTTCATACTGACCACGCATTAAGTACTGAAATATAAATCTAAAAACGACCAAGCGATACAGATAAACAGAACAAGACCAACTACGAAAAAATTGACTAATGGTTCAAGCCGGTCTCGAACCGACGTTTGATGCTGTTATAGACTGCGAGTCAATCGCGCTATCCAGCAGACCACCACTCACAGTTCTTAGGCTCTGCTTAAAGGGAATACAGTTTACTGTGGCTGACCTCGTTTATACCAGGAGTGATTTCTGGTGTTGGAAATTAGCTAATACAGTATTTCAACCGATTGCTTTTTTGCTTTTCACGTAGGCCATACGCGCTATATGTAATACGCAGGAGACATTACTATGGGATCGGTTGGCCTTCATACAATTGCTGACCTCGTTGTGTAACTATACATTTCCAAAGAGAAGAAGTCGCTTCCTCGGAAAGCAAGCAATGGTTTGTTTAATATTAGCAAAGGTAACACTGCGCACAAAATAAAATCCTGTAAAATGATCAGTGGTACATTGCTCTGGTCTGGCTCAGTTCATCAGTGATTGGGTGAGAACAGTTCGAATTTACTGGCTGCGGAAATCAGCGGGAGGGGCTCATTATACAACACACAAAACGCCGTAAAAGACGCGCGCTCTGTGCAACCAAAACGGCGTTTTTTACGCGCGTCATATGGCCAGACAGCGGCGCAAAAAGCGGCGCTTTCAAGTGCCTTAGAACGCCGTTAAATACGGCGTTATGGACGACTTTTCGCTCGTTTTTTACGGCGTTTGGAATCGCGACGCCGTATTTTGCGGCGCAAATACTGTTTAAAACGCCGTCAAAAACGGCGTTCGGATATAAACGCGTTAAATCTATGGCGTAATTCTGACACCATCGGCTTGCCATACGCAAATACTGTTTAAAACGCCGTCAAAAACGGCGTTCGGATATAAACGCGTTAAATCTATGGCGTAATTCTGACACCATCGGCTTGCCATAGCGGGATCCCGTTTCATCGCGTGTATATCCGTTGTCCTCTCGCGGAAGTTATTTGCCGTGCGCTGCCAGCATCAGCATTGCGCTCGTTTCTTTATGGCATTATAATGCCTTCATAGGGTATGGGTCACCATATCTGACTAATAGGTCACTTTC